>NW_027399295.1:0-8230 GCF_003265705.2 Callorhinus ursinus | reverse complement strand
TTTCTTTCTTTCTTTCTTTCTTTCTTTCTCTTTCTTTCTCTCTTTCTCTCTCTCTCTCTCTCTCTCTCTCTCTCTCTCTCTTTCCTTCTTTCTCTGTGAGAGAGAGAGAGAGCACAAGCTTGGGGGAGGCACAGAGGGAGAAACAGACTCCCTGCTGAGCAGGGAGCCCGATGCATGACTGGATCCCAGGACCCTGGAATCATAACCTGAGCCAAAGGCAGACACTTAACTGATTGAGCCACCCAGGCGCCCCATAGGAGACTCTTAACTATAGAGAACAAACTGAGGGTTGCTGGAAGGGAGGTGGGCAGGGGGATGGGCTAAATGGGTGATGGGTATTAGGGAGGGCACTTGTGATGAGCACTGCGTTTTATATGTAAGCGATGATTCACTAAATTCTACTCCTGAAACAATATTACACTGTACGTTAACTAACTAGAATTTAAATAAAAACTTTTAAAAAAGACTTTGAAAGGTTTTCATTTTTAAAAGATTATATAACAAGGGCATTTATTTTTCCATTACGACTAATACTCATAATGAAGATGAGAATCAACAAGCTGAGAATATCCAGTAAAAATTGCTTGAACTTCAGCTATAGCAAATTAATCTTTTATACAAAGAAACACTGTGTCTCATCTATGGATAACCTTGTCCCATTAGGAATATGCACACTGGTCTCTTCTGATACCACTGAAATCAGCTTATGGCAATGCTATCTCTCTCTTGACTGGAAGATGGTCTTGGGGACCGTCAAGCTATGAGACTAGACCTTATTTTCCTTATCCTTCCTAAGACACCTCCCTCTGTTGAAAGAAAGAGACTGAGGCCTGCCCTCATCCAAGAACAAGGTCCTTCCCACCCATTACTGACTCTCCTTTATGAGCTGAAGGATGAAGAAAGAAATAGAATAAAAAGTAAGTTGGGCGCCTGGGTGGCTCAGTTGGTTAAGCGACTGCCTTCAGCTCAGGTCATGATCTCAGGGTCCTGGGATTGAGTCCCACATCGGGCTCCCTGCTCAGTGGGGAGCCTGCTTCTCCCTCTGACTCTCTCCCCTCTCATGCTGTTTCTCTCTCACTTGATCTCTAATAAATAAATAAAATCTTTAAAAAAAAAAAGTAAGCTTGCTTTCCTGAACTTGCATCCATGTATTTTTTTTATCTTCAGGCACTAATCAAAAGTAAAAGAGCATAAGATTGATCAAGAAACAGCTCTAAAACCTGAGCGACAGTTTTCAGAACCAATTGCAAATCATATCTGTATCTTTAAAAGATGGCTCGGACAGCAGGAAGTGGAAAAATTGGAAGAGAGCACAAGTACAGGCAGCGAGAATACTTCTGGGGCCCTAGTAGTTGTCTGACAGCTTTGATTAGAGAAAGAGAAAAGCAGGCAGGAAAAGCACCTGTTCTATTTTGGATATTCTAAATCTGAAATGGCTTTAAGCATATAAGTGGAGATGCCAAATAGGTAGCTGCTTATATGAAGTTCAGAGAATCATTTGGAACAAATGTGAATTTGCAGGTCATTAACATCTGGATGACCCCATTTTTTCCATACCACAGATTCATTCTCAATGCAATACAAGTGTAAGAATGTAGAAATCTCCCACTTTTATACGAGAAACCATAAGCATAAAAACATACACACCGACACACATAAACACAAAAACTGTCTTAGACACTGTAACTAATCTCAAAAACCCACTGAAACAGACCTCACTTGCCTTAATCTATAGGCATTGGTTGTTAAACCGGAAAAGAAGTATTTATTTTCACAGTATTCATAATATTAATAATAAAGAATGCTGAGAAGTAACTGAGCTATTTAGAGAGTAAATGTGACTTTTAATTTAGAAGTACTAAATACATTTCATTCACTATGCCAGGCAAGGAGAGTCTGGAAAATGCAGGCTTATTTGTATTTTTATTTAAAAAGGCCAAATGTTTATCCATGTCATACTCAGTTAATTGATTAGAGAGAAAATTTTATACTTATCAAGCCAGTAAGTCTGAAATACTTTGAAAATAATTTCTATGTAATTTTCTGCCTTCTATTTTTCTTTCAGAATGAGTGACCTACTTTTGCAACACTGATTTTATTTTTTTTAACTTTTTTTTAAAGATTTTATTTACTTATTTATTTGAGAGAGAGAGAAACAGCATGAGAGGGAAGAGGGCCAGAGGGAGAAGCAGGCTCCCCGCTGAGCCGGGAGCCCGATGTGGGACTCGATCCCAGGATTCTGGAATCACAACCTGAGCCTAAGGCAGTCGCCCAACCAACTGAGCCACCCAGGCACCCACTGCAACACTGATTTTAGATATATTGTAAAATAAAGAAAAATAAAACCTGATACTTTTTATTACTACTTTGGCCTTATGAGCTAATTTAGGATAATTGTAGTATATGGTATGCAGACCATCATCATTCATAGGCTTTTAAAACTAAAGCCTAGAGGAATCTGTCATTAGTTTTCTCTTCTCTTTAATGAATCTTCAGATTCTCTAAAAATTACTGTCTGCAAAAATCACCAAAGTCTTGTGCTCCCCTGGATCAATCTTTGAGTGTCATGATACATGGGCTTATTTGCAAATATGGCTAGAGGGTTCCAGTATTAACTTCTCCCAGAAGTCATTATTGCAACATTTGCTGCCTGTGACTGAAGGTTATTGCAGCTGAAATGATTACTGAATTAATGAAATAAATCACTGGTGGAATTTTTGCATTCAACACACAAGCCAACCATTAACTGGAACACAAACTTTATTTCCTCAGTTTAAGTTAAGAAACCTGCAGTTACTCGGGAGAAGATGTTAGATTATAAATCCAAGTATTTAATCAATTAGATCAAATAGATACTAAGACCCAGTCCTGTAAATAGTATGACCCAATCTGAAATACATGGATAAATAACTCCTTAATCTACTTAAGACAAAGTAACTTATAAAAAACTATGGCATGGAGTTTGTCAGATCTTATTTTTCTATCATTTTAAACAAAGTAAGTTTTCAATTTATTTTGAACTTTCCATCTATTTATCTGCCTTTTCATTAGAATGTCAAGCAAAATGATTTGTCTGGTCCCATGTTTGGCAAATGTGGAGGATAACTGGGATGGTTCCATTTCCTGGTGCAATTGTTTCAAATATGCCGTATACCAACGTGCCTGGCAAGAGATGTGTATATGGTGTTCCAGGGCAAGAAACAAAAAGGGTTCATCAGTGGTTCACACCAACACACCAGATAACTCAGCTAGGGATGATATATAGTGCTGCTTCTAATGCACTTCCTTTTAAAGTGTGGTCTGGCTAAGGGAGTTCATTAAATGCATTCTTGAATCACATGTTTAGAGCTAAGGAAATGTATCAAGAAAAGAAGAGTGGCAGGGAGACACAAACGGGAAATAAGGTTTGTCAGCATGCATTGGGGACTGTCTACAGCAGGGAGACATGGAACCTGGGGTTGTGACTATTAATAGACATTGAGTCAGGAAAATATTCTTCACCGATGTTCAATTTCATTTGCTCTAAACTGTGCTTATGATGACACTTCTCACTTCTTTTTTTTCTTCCTTCTTTCTTTCCTATTTTTTTTTTTTTTTTTTTTTTTAGAGAGAGAGAGGGAAAGAGCATGCATGTGTGCCCAGGAGTGGGAAAGGGGCAGAGGGAGAGGGAGAATCTTAAGCAGCCTCCATGCTCAGCACAGAGCCTGACACAGGGCTCAATCTCACGACCCTCAGATCAACCTGAGCCAAAATCAGGAGTGTAATGCTTAACCAATTGAGCCACCCAGGTGGCTTATTTTAATATTTTATTTCTTGTTTGGATCTCACGGTACCTGCAATATGGTAATTTAGATACATATCTGGCTGATGTATATTAAGTAACTACTATATACGAGGAATTGTAAGGACTGCTGATAACCAGAAATAAAAAAGAAAATCCCTACCCTCAAGAAATCACAGTCTAGAAATGAAGATAAAGAATAAATGGAATAGGGGAGCCTGGGTAGCTCAGTCATCTAAGTGGCCAACTCTTGATTTTGGCTCAGGTCATGATATCAGGGTCCTGGGATGGAGCCCCATGTCAGGCTCTACGTTCAGCAGGGAGTCTGCTTAAGGATTCTCCCTCTCCCTCTGCTCCACCCCTTGCTTACACATTCTCTTTCTCTCACTCTCAAATAAATAAATAAATCTTAAAAAAAAGAATAACTGGAGTCGAATTGAGGTAACTATGTACAGAATGGGACCAGGGAGCATAGGAGAATCTGGGAGCCCCTCAGCGAGGCCTTCCCAGAAAGGTGTTGCATGAGATTAATAATGTAGTCCTGTTACTTCTATATGCATATGAAAAACATTTCCTTTAGAGCAAAATGATTTGCTCATAGTCCTCAAGGCATTTAATTATCCATGGCCAATTCATTGATCCTGATTTGCTATGAAGGGTGTGAAATTTGGAGACTTCTTCTTTTTTGTGTGTGTGAGTTGTATTATTTACCTAATGTTATATAACAAATTACTCTAAAACATAGTCACTTAAAGCAACATTTTCTGAAGGTCAGGAAGCTGGGAATGGCTCAAGTAGTTGGTTTTGGCTTAGAATCTCTCATGAGGTTGTGGTCAAGCAAACAGCTAGGGCTACCGTTGTTTAGAGCAGAGAACCTCTTCTAAATGCACTTAGGTGGCTGCTGTCAGGGAAATTTGGTTACAAGGCCCTCTTCATAGGATTGCTCATGGTCTGGTACCTCACTTCCTCCAGACTGAGTGATCCAAGAGAGAAAATGAGAGAGCATATCCAAGATGGAAGCCACCACGCTTTAATAACCTAATCTCAGAAGTGACGTATCATCACTTCTGCCTTATTCTGTTAGTCACACAGACAAAATCTAGGTTTGGTGGAATGGGATGACACAATGTGGGAGGGGATGACACAAACATGTGACTACTGAGAAGTGTAAATCATTGGGAGCCATCCTGAAGTGGCTATCAAGCCAGTCCAATTAGGTCTTTAATACCACAAAGCCTCAAAGTCTAATTCAAACAGTCTGTGATGCAAGTATATCCTGAAACCTTTTTTATTTTAAAACTAGGGACTTTGAATATGATCTAGTTATCATCAGATTCTTAGAGGCAGTCAGAGCAAGTAAATAAAGCCTCATACTTAGTTCTGAAATAGCACTGGTGTGTTTTTATCATTTATCTTCACCTATGCTTTAATTATTTACACTGCACTCACTCCAAAAAGAATTCTAGATACAAATTTATCTCAAAAAGCAACCTTTGTGCTCTCATACTTGATGACCTCTTATTCCTCCAAATAGCTTAATATTCTAGCTCTGAAGATAAGAAATTTGTTTTATAAAATTTAACAGAATGACTTTACTATTAAAACTCAAAATAAATTCTTGCAATAAATGCAAGCCCAATTGCAAACATGGAAAACCATCATCTGAAAGATTCAGAATAAGTCAATTCAGTTTAGTTTGTTGCACTTTATGGAATTTTTAGAGATCTCTCAGGATTTTATTTGTGTGACCCATAATAATATTTCTGGAGACTAACAAAAGATATTGTTAAGAAAGTACTTAAGACAGATAGAGAGTATAGATACATAATATGGTCTCATAATTATACTAAGTAAATCGATAATGCAATTCATTACATTTCTGAATATTTAATAGAAGTAAATATCAGGAAAATTAAATTGGAACGTTTTTATCATAAGCTCCATTAGAATGAGATATAATTATATTTCAAAGGACTTTACCTAAAATAACAAAATTGGCTATTAATCATAAATATCTAGTTCTACTTGTTATTGTAAATGCTGGACAATTTTAGTGGTAATTTTCTAGCAAAAGAAATTTACTGAAATCCCTGCCTCACTAACTCATTTCAAAACATTACATTTTAGAACCTATTTCTTCCTACAGTTTTTTGAGGTTTGTGGTAAATGTTCAATCTTGCATACTATTTTATAGCTGCAATCTATGAAACCAATGATAATATGGGATTTCAAATATGGATAGCAAATGTCAGTAGGACACTATATAAAAATCATGAAATAAAATGTAAAAAGTTACTTAAGTTGCATATAAAACATCCCTTTAGGGGGCGGGGCAAGATGGTGGAGGAGTAGGAGACCTGGATTTCGTCTGGTCTCAGGAATTCAGCTGAATAGGGATCAAACCATTCTGAACACCTACGAATTCAACAGGAGACCGAAGAAGAGAGTAGCAACAACTCTCTGAACAGAAAAACAACCACTTACTGTAAGGTAGGACGTGCGGAGAAGTGAATCCGAGGCGATATTTGGGAGGATAGACGGCGGGGGAGGGGGCCTCCGTCGGCCGCTTCTGGCAAGTGATAGAAACGCGGAGCACAAAATCGGAACTTTTAGAAGCCGGCTCCGCTGAGGGACGTCGCTCCAGTGGCTAAGCGGGGGGTGGAACCCCCGTGGGACAGTGTGGTCTCAGGACCCTTGGGGTCACAGAAAGACCGGGGGTGCCTGAGTGCAGCAGAGCTCCCAGGTATTGGAGCGGGGAAGCCGGCTGCAGAGATGGAGCCGAGTCGCGGGCTCTCAGCTCGGGGTTGCCATACTGTGATCTGCAGCCCAGTCAGGCCACTGCTCCTCCAGCAGGGACCCAACAAGCAGCAGATCCAGGGAGACTCCCCTCCCTCCCCCGGAAAGAGCAGCACAGAAGTGCACCACAGGGATCTGCTGGGATTGGAGACTCCACACGGGGTCGGGTGCCAGAGATAGAAATGCTCGGTCACAGGCCGGGTGAGCACGCAGTGCGGCCGGAGAACAGGAAGATGGAGGTGATTGCTTTTCCCTGGGGGTGCACTGAGGAGCGGGGCCCCGAGTTCTCAGCTCCTCCGAGTGGAGATTGGGAGGCCACCATTTTGACCCTGGTCCTCCAAAGCTGTACCAGAGCTTGCAGGGAACAAAAGCTCCTGAGAGCAAACCCAAGCAGCTTGCTTAGCCCGGACCGACAAGGGCGGGGCAATTCCACCTCCGGCAAGGACATTTGGGAACCACAGCAACAGGCCCCTCCCCTAGAAGATCAGCACGAACAGCCAGCAAGCCAAGACCAACTTTACCGATCAAAGAGAACGGGAGAACTCCAGCGCTAGGGGAATACTGTACATAGAATTCATGGCTTTTCTTACCATGATACATTAGTTTTTCAAAGTTACTTTTTAACAGTTTTTTAATTTTTCTTTTTCCCTTTTTCAATCACCATCTTATCAATCCCTTTTTTTAAAAAAACATTTTTTATTTTTCATTTTTAGAGTCATATTTTATCCCTTCATAGTAGTTACCCTTATTTTTGGAATATATATATATAAGTTGTTCTCTCTTTAAAATTTTGAGATACAGTTTCTTCTAACAGATCAAAATATATCCTAAATCACTAGTGTATGGCTTTGTTCTAGTCTCTTGCCTGATCACATTCTCTACTTTTTTTTTCTTTCATTTTTCTTTTTCTTTTTTTTTAATCTTCTTCTTTCTTTTCTCAAACAACTTCTTATCTTATCAATCCCTTTTATAAAATCTTTTATAATTTTCATCTTTACACTCATCTTCCATCCCTTCATTTTATCAACCCTTATTTTGTACATATATGTCTTTCTTCCTTTAAAATTTTAGGAGGCACTTTTTTCTAACAGACCAAAATACGCCCAAAATCTAGTGTGTGGCACTGATGTATGCACTAGCCTAATCATATTCTGTTTTTTTATATTGTTCTGTTTTTGCTTTTACCTTTTTCTTTCTTTTCTCTTTCTTTTTTCTTTCTTTCCCTTTCTTTTCCCCTGGTTTCAGGTCTTTTCTGATTTGTTTAGAGTATATTTGCTGGGGACGTTGTTAACCTGTTAGCATTTTGTTCTCTCATTCATCTATTCTCCTCTGGACAAAATGAAAGGCGAAAAAAATCACCTCAGCAAAAAGAACAAGAGATAGTACCGTCAGCCAGGGACTTACTCAATACAGACATTAGTACGATGTCGGACCTAGAGTTCAGAATCATGACTTTAAAGATACTACCTGGGCTTGAAAAAAGCGTGGAAGTTATTAGAAAAACCCTTTCTGGAGAAATAAAAAAACTAAAATCGAACCAAGTCAAAATCCAAAAGGCTATTAACGAGGTGCAATCAAAAATGGGGGCACTAACTGCTAGGATAAATGAGGCAGAAGAGAGAATCAGTGATATAGAAGACCAAATGATGGAAA
>NW_027399294.1:0-8232 GCF_003265705.2 Callorhinus ursinus | reverse complement strand
ATCTAATTTGTCTGATATAAGGATTGCCACCCAGCTTTCTTTTGGTGTCCATTAGCATGGTAAATGGTTTTCCACCCCCTTACTTTCAATGTGGGGGTGTCTTTGGGTCTAAAATGAGTCTCTTGCAGACAGCATATGGACCGGTCTTGTTTTTTAATCCAATCTAATAGCCTGTGTCTTTTGATTGGGGCATTTAGCCCATTTATATTCAGGGGAACTATTGAAAGATATGAATTCAGTGCCATTGTATTGCCTGTAAGGTGACTGTTACTGTATATTGTCTGTGTTCCTTTCTGGTCTATGCTGCTTTTAGGCTCTCTCTTTGCTTAGAGGACCCCTTTCAATATTTTTTGTAGGGCTGGTTTTGTGTTTGCAAATTCTTTTAGTTTTTGTTTTCCTGGAAGCTTTTTATCTCTCCTATTTTCAATGACAACCTAGCTGGATATAGTATTCTTGGCTGCATATTTTTCTCATTTAGTGCTCTGCAGATATCATGCCAGTCCTTTCTGGCCTGCCAGGTCTCTGTGGATAGGTCTGTTGCCAATCTAATGTTTCTACCATTGTAGGTTACATATCTCTTCTCCCGAGCTGCTTTCAGGATTTTCTCTTTGTCTCTGAGACTCGTAAGTTTTACTATTAGATGTCGGGGTGTTGACCTATTTTTATTGATTTTGAGAGGGGTTCTCTGTGCCTCCTGGATTTTGATGCCTGTTTTCTTCCCCACATTAGGGAAGTTCTCTGCTATAATTTGCTCTAATATACCTTCTGCCCCTCTCTCTCTTCTTCTTCTGGGATCCCAATTATTTTAAAGTTGTTTCATCTTATCATATCGCTTATCTCTCGAAGTCTGCCCTCGTGATCCTGTAGTTGTTTTTCTCTCTTTTCTCAGCCTCTTTATTTTCCATCATTTGGTCTTCTATATCACTGATTCTCTCTTCTGCCTCATTTATCCTAGCAGTTAGTGCCCCCATTTTTGATTGCACCTCATTAATAGCCTTTTTGATTTCGACTTGGTTGGATTTTAGTTCTTTTATTTCTCCAGGAAGTGTTTCTCTAATAACTTCCATGCTTTTTCAAGCCCAGCTAGTGTTTTTAAAATCATGATTCTGAACTCTAGGTCTGACATCGTACTAATGTCTGTATTGAGTAGGTCCCTGGCAGACGGTACTACCTCTTTTTTTTTTTTTTTTTGCTGAGGTGATTTTTTTTGTCTTGTCATTTTGTCCAGAGGAGAATAGATGAATGAGAGAGCAAAATGCTAACAGCTTAACAACGTCCCCAGCAAATATACTGTATACAAATCAGAAAAGACCTGAAACCAGGGGAAAAGAAAGGGAAAGAAAGAAAAAAGAAAGAGAAAAAAAAGAAAAAGATAAAAACAAACAAAAACAGAGCAAAACAAAAACAGAATATGATCAAATATGATCAGTATAGTGCATAGAACAGTGCCACACACTAGATTTTGGGCGTATTTTGGTCTGTTAGAAGAAAGTGCCTCCTAAATTTTAAAGGAAGAAAGACTTATATATATACAAAATAAGGGTTGATACAATGAAGGGATGGAAGATGACTGTAATGATGAAAAGTATAAAAGATTTTATAAAAGGAATTGATAAGAAGTTGTTTGAAAAAATAAAGAAGAAGATTTAAAAAAAAAAAAGGGAGAGAATGTGATCAGTCAGGAGACTAGAACAAAGCCATACAGTAGGGATTTAGGGTATATTTTGTTCTGTTAGAAGAAATTGTATCTCAAAATTTTAAAGAGAGAACAGCTTATATATATATATGCCCAAAATAAGGGTAACTACTATGAAGGGAGAAAATATGACTCTGAAAATGAAAAATATAAAATGTTTTTTAAAAAAGGGATTGATAAGATGTTGTTTGAAAATGGGAAAAAGAAAAATTCAAAAAAAAACAGTTAAAAAAATTAACTTTGAAAAACTAATAAATTATGGTAAAAAAGCCATGAATCTATGTGCAGTATTCCCCTAGCGCTGGACTTCTCCCGTTCTCCTTGATCGGTAAACTTGGTCTTGGCTTGCTGGCTGTTTGTGCTGATCTTCTGGGGGAGGGGCCTGTTGCTGTGGTTCCCAAATGTCTTTGCCGGAGGCGGAATTGCCCCGCCCTTGTCGGTCCCGGCTAAGCAATCTTCTCAGGTTTGCTCCTAGGAGTTTTGTTCCCTGCAAGCTCTCGGTACAGCTTTGGAGGACCAGAGTGAAAATGGTGGCCTCCCAATCCCTGCCCAGAGGAGCTGAGAACTCGGGGCCCCCCTCCTCAGTGCGCCCCCAGAGAAAAGCAGTCACTCCCGTCTCCCTGGTCTCCGGCCGCACTCCTTGCTCACCCAGCCTGTGATGGAGCGTTTCTATCTCTGGCACCCGACCCCGTGTGGAGTCTCCAAACCCAGCAGATCCCTGCGGTGCAGTCCCGCATCGCTCTTCCCGGGAGAGGAAGGGGAGTCTCCCCAGCTCTGCCGCTTGTTGGGTCCCTGCTGGAGGAGCAGTGGCCCGACTGTCACCGATCACGGTTTATGGCAACCCCGAGCTGAGAGCCCGCACCTTGGCTCCGTCTCTGCGGCCGGCTTCCCCGCTCCGATACCTGGGAGCTCTGCTGCACTCAGGCACCCCCGGTCTTTCTGTGACCCCGAGGTCCTGAGACCACACTGTCCCACGAGGGTTCCAGCCCCCGCTTAGCCACTGGAGCGACGTCCCTCATCGGAGCCGACTTCTAAAAGTCCTGATTTTGTGCTCCGCGGCTCTATCACTTGCCAGAAGCGGCCAGCGGAGGCCCCCTCCCCCGCCGTCTATCCTCCTGAATATCGCTTCTGATTCACTTCCAAGGAATGAATTCTTGATACATAGAGTGGTGTTGATAAATATCAAATAATTTTATTACATGAGAGAAACTAGAGCTAACAGGCTAGATAAAATATGATCCCATTTATATGACATTCTAGAAAAAACTTAACTATGGGGACAGAGAGCAGATAAGTGGTTTCCAAAGATTGGGGTGGGAGGTGGGGCTGCCTACAAAGGGGCAGTGCTAGAGAGCATTTGGGAGCAGTAGAACTGTTTTGTATCGTGATTGTGGTGAGGGATATACAACTTGGTACGTTTGTCAACACCCAAAGAATTATATGACACAAAGAGTGGATTTTAGTTTGTAAATTAAAAAAAGAAAGAAGAAAAAAAAGTTGCAACAAACCTCCTAATAAATGCACAGACTATATCTGAGGGTGTCTACATGACACAGGAGAGGCTGAGCAAATTTTCATGATGATAGAATATTTGGTGGAATTGTCAGGACGTAAGCATGAACTCTTTCCTGTAATGCTTCTGATAATAAGACAAGAGGCAATTTGCCTCAGAGAACTTGAGGCAACTGGAAATTATGTTCGAGGAGAAGAAGAAAGGGGATAGAAATAACATTTACTGAGTGATTTTATATTCCATGCATTTTGCTAGACACTTTTTTTACAGAGAGTCACTGATTCATTTCTCACTGTGAGCCCAAGATGCTATTCCCATTATACAGATAAAGAAACTAACGCATGGAGAGATTGAATAATTTAGTCAAAGTTCTGCAACTAGCAAGCAGAAGAATCTGAGTTTCTACTAAAGGTTGCCAGTTCTGTCCTTCTTCGGCAGGTGGTACCACGATCTACATGTAAATGGAATGAAGAAAGCCAGAGGTTGATCTTTCTTACTTATTGTCATTGTTCTTTTGTCAGGAAGTGTGGAGTGTGCATAGGGTCACAAGGCCTTTTTAAGATAGAAGATTGCAGGCCATAGGGACCTCTCATTGTATTGTGCCATAGGGACCTCTCATTGTATTGTAGTATATTGCTCTTTATAATTGATATCAAATATTGTTTATTAAGTTTTTAAAAATTTCACTTAAACATTCTTAAGTAAAAAAAGTGGTATTTGACTAAGAGTTATAGGATTTATGAAATTTACCACTTGTGATTTGTTCCTATAAGTGTTCAGAGCTTTAGAAATGTCTTACTTACAATTCTAGACTAGCTTTAAGAAATCACATGGGGAGAAACAGTACCACTTCCTTAAAAATGGAGAAAAGAGATCAGTGTCAGAATAGGAAAGGTTGGGAATATTTAATCAAAATTGGTTTCATTGGGTTGAGGTATAACATTCATATTTTTCTCTTTTATGATAACTATTCTAATATATATCACTATTCTAATATATATCGGCCATCTTGTGCTCCCTTCAATTAAAGACAACCTCCTAGCACAAAATTTTTTAAGTATTTGAAACCATCAAATACCTACATACAGAGAGATACTATACTCCTGAATACAGAGATGATATTTTGTTTTTTCTTTCTTCCCAGCTTTATTGAAGTATTACTGACATATAACATTATATAAGTTTATGGTGTGCAACATAATGATTTGATACATGTCCATATTTCAAAATAATCACCACAATAAATGTAGTTAACATCCATCACCTCACTTGGTTACAAATTTTTTTCTTGTGATGAGAAGTTTTAAGATTTATTCTCTTAGCAACTTTCAAATATATAATAGATATTGTTAATTGTAGTACTATGAGCTCATGCAACTCAGCAAAAAAAAAAAACAAATAATCCAATGAATAGTACAAACAATACTTTAAAGTATATAGGAAATTACTATGTAATAAAAGAGATATTCCCAAGTACTCTCTGAATGATTAATTGCTCAGTAACTTGTTTGAGACCAATTTGGAAAAAAAAAAAAAACAGATCTCTATTCCACATTCAAATAAATTCTGAATTAAATATTTAACTATAAAAAGGTGAAACAAAAGTGCTCTAAAATTATTATTAAGTATATTTATACTATTATGCTCTTTTTATATGTTATAAAAATATAGTATAAATATATTTATATTCTGAATGAGGAAGGCCTTTCAACATATGATATCAGAGGCAGAAATCAAAAGGAAAAAAACTGGCCGTGCCAACTACAGATAAATGTAAAAGTTCTGTAAATCAAAATCTTTATAAATTAAATTAAAGAAAAAATGCCTAAGAGAGGGAAAAACACTTGCAACATATGCAGCAGAAAAATAATAGATATCTCAAAGATCAATAACACAGAGATCACCTACTGAAAAAATGGGAAAAGATTTGAACAGAATTTACACATAAGAGTATAATTAGCCAAGAGATATGAAAAAAATTAAATCTTAAACTAAAATAATCAAATAAAAGAAAATTTGAAAATAACAAGATGCCCTTTGGAGCTTATCACATTGTCAAATAATTATTTCGAATACCCAGTATTGGCAAGGATTTCAGCGAATCTAACATTCCCATTCATTACTATAGAGAAATTTTTACATGAGCATATGAATATGTATTTTAAAAGCTTTAAATGCCGGATAGTTTTGACCAGAAACTCCAGTTTTAGGAAACTACCTGAAGGAAAACAATAATGTGGACAAAGACCGATGTTCATTGCATTATTGGTACTAATAACAAAAAGTAGAAATACCCTACATGTCCAGAAATGGTTTGCAAGGGTTGATTGTTAAGACTTCAGGAATTTTCTAAGCCAGTCGTTGAAGTGTTGGTAGCTTGAAATCAACCATGATGTGATGTTATTTATACCACAGAAATCAGAAAATTCTACAAATCCAGTCTGGTTTTATCCCTCAGAGAGCCAGTTGATAAATATCTACCAGCATTTTTACTGCTTTACATCTATTATTAATAATATTTACATGATACTAAAATGAGTCTTTATATGGTTTTTTTCTGAGTAATTAAATTAAAAATATTTATTTTATGTTTACATATCTGAATTTTCTACTTGGATCATGTGATACCTTTGTACTAAAAACTTACTGTTTGAATGGGTAATTTTTGGTGTCCCTGACTATGTCTGTCCTAAATATCACTGTCAATCTCCCTGTAATAATATATATTATCTATAGCAGGTATCAGAAATTCCAGCCCATGGGCCAAATCCAGCCAACAAAGCCAGGGTTATACCTTGGTTCTTGTGTGCCAATGTTTATCAGATTCACTATTTTTTCATATTTTAAAAACTCTTCTCTTCTTGAGCTAGGGTTGAATGCAATCAGATGAACCTTGAACAAAAGAATTTATTCTTAGAGATATAGTAAGAACTCATGAGAAAAGTTCAATGTTTCTGAATGGTAAAATAATTTGTTGACTGTGATTAAGAAAAGTCAGTAATTTCCCTACAGGATAATGATTTGTATGTCATAACCAAAAAAAAAGGTCATAATAAATATAATTTTATTTAGCCAATATGCCATTATATCCCCCCTCTGGTCAGGAACACGGCAGGGATGTCCACTCTCACCACTGCTATTCAACATAGTATTAGAAGTCCTAGCCACAGCAATCAGACAACAAAAAGAAATCAAAGGCATCCAAATCAGCAAAGAAGTCAAACTTTCACTCTTTGCAGATGATATGATACTGTATGTGGAAAACCCAAAAGACTCCACCCCAAAACTGCTAGAACTCATACAGGAATTCAGTAAGGTGGCAGGATATAAAATCAATGCACAGAAATCAGTGGCATTTCTATACACCAACAACAAGACAGAAGAAAGAGAAATTAAGGAGTCGATCCCATTTGCAATTGCACCCAAAGCCATAAGATACCTAGGAATAAATTTAACCAAAGAGGCAAAGAATCTGTACTCAGAAAAGTATAAAATACTCATGAAAGAAATTGAAGAAGACACAAAGAAATGGAAAAATGTTCCATGCTCATGGATTGGAAGAACAAATATTGTGAAGATGTCAATGCTCCCTAGAGCAATCTACACATTCAATGCAATCCCTCTCAAAATACCAACCACTTTTTAACAAGAAATGGAACAAATAATCCTAAAATTTGTATGGAACCAGAAAAGACCCCGAATAGCCAGAGGAATGTTGAAAAAGAAAAGCAAAGCTGGTGGCATCACAATTTCGGACTTCTAGCTCTATTACAAAGCTGTCATCATCAAGACAGTATGGTACTGGCACAAAAACAGACACGTAGATCAATAGAACAGAATAGAGAGCCCAGAAATGGACCCTCAACTCTATGGTCAAATAATCTTCGACAAAGCAGGAAAGAATGTCCAATGGAAAAAAGACAGTCTCTTCAACAAATGGTGTTGGGAAAATTGGACAGCCACATGCAGAAGAATGAAACCGGACCATTTCCTTACAGCACACACAAAAATAGACTCCAAATGGTTGAAAGACCTAAATGTGAGACAGGAGTTCATCAAAATCCTAAAGGAGAACACAGGCAGCAACCTCTTCCACCTCAGCCCCAGCAACTTCTTCCTAGAAACATCACCAAAGGCAAGGGAAGCAAGGGCAAAAATGAACTATTGGGATTTCGTCAAGATAAAAAGCTTTTGCACAGCAAAAGAAACAGTCCACAAAACCAAAAGACAACCAACCAAATGGGAAAAGATATTTGCAAATAACATATCAAATAAAAGGCTAGTATCCAAAATCTATAAAGAACTTATCAAACTCAACACCCAAAGAACAAATGATCCAATCAAGAAATGGGCAGAAGACATGAACAGACATTTTTCCAAAGAAGACATCCAAATGGCCAACAGACACATGAAAAAGTGCTCAACCTCTCTCGGCATCAGGGAAATCCAAATCAAAACCTCAACGAGATACCACCTCACACCCGTCAGAATGGCTAAAATTAACAAGTCAGGAAACGACAGATGTTGGCGGGGATGCGGAGAAAGGGGAACCCTCCTACACTGTTGGTGGGAATGCAAGCTGGTGCAGCCACTCTGGAAAACAGTATGGAGGTTCCTCAAACAGTTGAAAATAGAGCTACCATACAATCCAGCAATTGCACTACTGGGTATTTACCCCAAAGATACAAATGGAGGGATCTGAAGGGGTATGTGCACCCCGATGTTTATAGCAGCAATGTCCACAATAGCCAAACTATGGAAAGATCCAAGATGTTCATCGACAGATGAATGGATAAAGAAGATGTGGTATATATATATATATATATATACACCATGGAATATTATGCAGCCATCAAAAGGAATGAAATGTTGCCATTTGCAACAATGTGGATGGAACTGGAGGGTTATGCTGAGGGAAATAAGTCAGAGAAAGACATGTGTCATATGACCTCACTGATATGAGGAATTCTTAATCTCAGGAAACAGACTGAGGGTTGCTGGAGTGGTGGGGGGTGGGAGGGAT
>NW_027399293.1:0-8243 GCF_003265705.2 Callorhinus ursinus | reverse complement strand
AGCATCCTTGTCATGTTCCTGATCTTAAGGGAAAGGTTGTTAACTTTCATTTCATGAAATGAAAATCCATTTTCATAGATGGATTTTATGAACTTGAGGAATGCTCCTTCTATCTGTATACTCTGAAGAGTTTTAATCAGGAAAGGATGCTGTATTTTGTCAAATGCTTTTTCTGCATCGAGAGGACCATATGGTTTTTCTCTCTCTTCTTATTAATGTGTTCTATCACAGTGATGAATTTGCAGATGTTGAACCACCCTTGCAACCCAGGGATAAATCCCACTTGGTCGTGGTGGAATATCCTTTTAATGTACTGTGGGATCCTATTAGCTAGGATTTTGTTGAGAATTTTGGCATCCATATTCATCAGAGATACTGGTCTGAATTTCTCCTTTTTGATGGGGTCTTTGCCTGGTTTGGGGATTAAGGTAATGCTGGCCTCATAGAATAAGTCTGGAAGCTTTCCTTCTGTTTCTATTTTCTGAAACATCTTCAGGAGAATAGGTATTATTTCTTCTTTGAATGTTTGGTAGAATTCCCCAGGGAATCTATCAGGCCCTGGACTCTTGTTTTTTGGGAGGTTTTTGATCACAGTTTCAATCTCGTTACTGGTTATTGGCCTATTCATGTTGTCAATTTCTTCCTGTTTCAGTCTTGGCTATTTATATGTTTCCAGAAAGGCATCCATTTCTTCCAGCTTGCTCAATTTATTGGCATATAGTTGTTGATGATAATTTCTAATAATTGTTTCTATTTCTTTGGTGTTAGTCATGATCACTCACTTTCATTCATAATTTTATTAATCTGGGTCCTTTCTCTTTTCTTTTGGATAAGTCTGGTGCATGGTTTATCGATCTTATTAGTCTTTCAAAGAACCAGCTTCTAGTTTCATTGATCTGATCTACTGTGTTTCTGGTTTCTAATTCATTGATCTCTGCTCTAATCTTAATTATTTCTCTTCTAATGTGTGGCTTAGGCATCGTTTGTTGGTTTTTCTCTAGTTCTTTAAGGTGTAAAGTTAATTGGCGAATTCAGGATTTTTCTATTTTTTTGAGTGAGGCTTGGATGGTTATGTATTTCCCCCTTAGGACAGCCTTTGCAGTATTCCAAAGGTTTTGGACCAATGTGATTTTGTTCTCATTGGTTTCCATGAATTGTTTAAGTTCTTCTTTGATTTCCCGGTTGAGGGAAGCATTCTTGAGCAGAGTGGTCTTCACTTTCCAAGTGTTTGAATTTTTTCCAAATTTTTTCTTGTGATTGAGTTCCAGTTTTAAAGCATTATGGTCTGAGAATAGGCAGGGAATAATCTCAGTCATTTGGTAATGGTTGAGATCTAATTTATGACATATGCTTTTAAACAGCATATGGATAGGTCCTGTCTTTTTATCCAATCTGTAACTCTGTGCTGTTTTACGGAGCAGTTAGGCCGATCATGTTGAGGTGTTTATTGAAAGATATGATTTTATTGTGATCATGTTGCCTGTGAAGTCCTTGTTTCTATAGATTGTCTCTGTAAATTTTTGTTCTATATCCCTCTTGGGGTCTTTCTCCTTTTATAGAAACCCCTTTAATGTTTCTTGCAGGGCTGGCTTAGTGGTCACATATTCTTTCAATTTTGCCAATCTTGGAAGCTTTGCATCTTTCCATCCATTCTAAATGACAGTCTTGCCAGATAAAGTATTCTTGACTGCATGTTCTTCTCATTTAGTACCCTCGATATGTCTTGCCAGCCCTTTCAGCTTGGCAGGTCTCTGTGGATAGGTCTGATGTTATTTCGATGTTCCTCCCTCTGTATATAGGAATCTCTTCCCTTTAACTGCCCTTAAGATGATTTCCTTGGTTCTAACATTTGCAAGTTTTACTATTACATGCCAGGTCATTGGCCTGTTTTCCTTGATCTTGGGACAGGTCCTCTCTGCCTCTAGGACATGAATGTTTGTTTCATTCCCCAGATTAGGGAAGTTCTCAGCTATGATTTGCTCAAATATATCTTCTAGTCCTCTCTTTCTCTCTCCATCCCATCAAGGATCCCAATAATTCTGAAGTTGGAACATTTCATGGTGTCACTTATTTCTCTGATTCTATTTTCATGGATTTTGAGTTGTTTCTCCCTGGCCTCCTCTTTTTCCTTCTTGTCTATTAGTCTTCTAGATCACTAATTTGTTTTTCTGCCTTGCTCCCTAGCTGTTAGATTATCTAGATTAGATTGGATATCATGGATAGCATTTTTAAGTTCTGCCATTCAGCTTTCATTTCTGCCCTTAGAGACTCTATGTTGCCATTAATCGATTTCTCCATTCTAGCTATTGTCTTCACAATCGTTACCCTGAATTCCGTCTCTGACATCTTGGTTATAACTGTATCCATTTGTAAATCTGTGGCATAAGTCATAGTCTCTGAGTCTTTCCTATTTTGGGGGTTCCTCCTCCTAGTCATTCTGTTGATGGGTGGTTGAGGGAATGTATAGAGTCCAAGTTATTGACTACAACCCAAGCAAGATGCACCTGTTTTATAGGGACCTTAGGATTGCTAGTCTGTTGTTCTCCCAGCTTGTCTTCTGGGGGAGGGACCTGCCACCCTGTTACTCAGGCAAACCTGTTTGGGCAGAGTTGCCCTGCCCCCTGTGCAGGGGGATGGGCTCAGTGAAAACCGGTTTTTGGGGGGCTTTTGTTCTCTGGGTGCTTTCCCTGATGGCTTTCCGTATTTCTTCCGAGAGTCAGAGCAGAAGAGATCATTTCTAACCCTCTGCCTCAGAGCAGAGAAATTGCAGTTTGTTCTTCAGTGAGCTCTCCAGGCCACACTATCTCTGTTTCTTTCTGTGCTACTATAAACTGCAGCATCCTGGGTTGTGCACACCTCAGCAGCTTTCCCAGTCTTCACCTTCAGGTCAGGGCATGTCTCTGTCCTTTGTGCTTCTAAAACTGCCAGCCACTCCCAGTTCACACACATGGCCCTGCTACTCTGGTTTCAGTCTAGGGCGCTGCCCTAAAGTCCTTTCCCCTTTGCTATCAGTCTGCGATTTTGTGCCTGGTCCCCAGCGCCAAAGGCTATCACTCACTCATGGTGTAGGATCCCGATGGCTTGGCTCCCTCCCACTTCCATATATTCTCCAATATCTACCTGCACAATCACGGCTCCCCAATTCATACTGTGAAACCAACCAACTGCAATATTCTGTTTGTAGAGATCCAGATCTATCTTCTTACATCTCAGGCTGATTTTGTGGGTGTTCAGAGTGGTCTGCTAGATATCCAGTTTAATTCTGAGGACCAGTTGGAATATGTCCCCTACTCCTCCACCATCGTTTTTTTAATCTCAAGTCTTGAACCTTTAGACACTTGGAAAAGCGTATTAGAAATACTAGAAAAGTGTGATCATTGATGAGTTTCTCCAATTCCATATCTATCTATCCATTCAACTGTCCATCCATTCATCTATCCAGCCCTTGTTTATAAAGCAACATTTTCAAAACTTTGTCCTTGCTATTCACTTGACCTGGAACCTTCTTTTCCGAGAGGTCCCTATGGCTTATCTCCATTAATTCCCTCAATTTTCTCAAATTTTGCTTGCCTAGAGAAGCCTTCCTGGACTACCTTTTTAAAAATAATGACTCTTCTAATGTTACTCTCTATCATCCTTATTCTACTTTATTTTTCTTGATATCACTGGCTAAGACTATTTTTTATATTATTTTGTTTATAAGGGGACAGGGAATTTGTTAATTTCATGAAAGATTGTATGTTATAGCCTACCCTAAATCAGTGCTAGATGTAAAATAAGTTCTCAATATATATTTGTTGAAATATTAAGTCAAAGATTAAATGAATATTATAGCTAAGTATATGGTATCTTTAAGAAGAGCCCTTTGGAAGATTATATGCTTAATTTCAATGATGAGGTCACTGGTAACATCTTTTTAATTGATAAACACTCACTTACGTTTAGCACCAATGCATGGTAGACATTTGAATACATTTATCTCTAATTCATTTTGTGATGTTGCAAGGAAAGTAATGTCATCCCCACTGTTAAGATGGAGAAAATAGGGTTTCCCAAAGTCATCCCAATCCTAAGTGGAAGGTCTGGGCTTCTAACTCAGTCCATCTGTGGCCAATTTACTTTCTTCCACTCAATTCTGACCCCCATCCCAGACCTTCTGTTGGGGAAGCTTACAATAGTATTTAAGAGCTACACGTGGAGACCAGTCACATCATGTGGTGACCACTTTGACCTATGTCTGTCTTTAGCAGTTTCATCACCAGCACTGTTTGATTTGGTACTAGATAATTTTAACTGCTTCCCAAAAGCAAATACTCCATCAAAAATCAAAACTTTGCTTGAATATAGGAATTAATGTACTTATGAGGGCAATTCCAAGGGGGCTGGTCCCCAAATGGTCATAACAGTGACCCACACAGGGGAAATGAAGGGGGGGCAGTGGATTTAATTGTACAAATTATCTTGTGTTTGTCTAAAAAAATTTACACACATATCTACAGACTTTATATTGACTCTATAATGGGTGATGATCTGTGTGGGTTTCTATAAACAAACTGAAACAATGGGATGCTTTTCAAACAAATACTCAATATATTTTACATATTATTTATTTTATCAGTACAGTCACAGTCTAATGAATGGTATCAGTTCTGAGAAGTACATAGAAATCCGCCCATCCCTGAGCTTCATACCAAAGCAATGTCTTGTTTTTTTTAAAGATCTAGAAGCAAAGGAAGTGAGCCATTATTCAAAAAGATCACCCTTCCTAATATTTCTACCTTCTAAAATGAAATGTCTCACTTGATCAAAATATTAACATGCTGTTGATGGAGAAATTCAGTTTAGTTTAGCTGAAAAAAAAGACAAACTGCTACATCAACCAGAATTGAAGATTGAGGTTCTCTGCCCAGGAGGTATCACAGTATGGTAGAAGAGCCAAACCTATAGACCCTTTCATTGGAATATAACAATGGCTTCTCTTCAGGGCACTCTCATTACAGAAAAGGGGATATAACCATTGGGGTTAGAGGAAACCTGGAGAAGATAAGGGATGCACCATTGGGGTAAGAGAAATATTGGAGAAGATAACAGCATTGAGTCTTCAAAGATTAATAAGTACAATAGTAGTTAACATTTATCGAGCCCTTGATGTGAGTCAGACACTGAGCTAAGTGTTTAAAAACACCTTTTCAACTGAAGCCAAACTACTCTGCCCTTATTCTTAGAGAAGAGTTAACCAGAAAAGGAGACTCTCCAAGTAAGAGAACTGCATGGGCAAAAGCAGGGCAGTGTGAAATAGTGACATCTAATATTGCATGATTTTTATGTGAAAAACTTTTCCTAAGTGTCTTACATAAACTAACATGTTTAATCTGCAACATAAGTCAAAAAATAAAATCCCCAGGGTGGAGCAAGATGGCGGAGGAGTAGGAGACCTGGATTTTGTCTGGTCTCAGGAATTCAGCTGAATAGGGATCAAACCATTCTGAACACCTACGAACTCAACAGGAGATTGAAGAAGAGAGTAGCAACAACTCTCTGAACAGAGAAGCTACCACTTACTGGAAGGTAGGACGTGCAGAGAAGTGAATCCGAGGCGATATTTGGGAGGATAGACGGCGGGGGAGGGGGTCTCCATCAGCCACTTCTGGCAAGTGATAGAGCCGTGGAGCACAAAATTGGAAGTTTTAGAAGTCGGCTCCACTGAGAAACGTCGCAGCAGTGGCTAAGCGGGGGGTGGAATCCTCGCAGGACAGTGTGGTCTCAGGACCCTCGGGGTCACAGAAAGACCGGGGGTGCCTGAGTGCGGCAGAGCTCCCAGGTATTGGAGCGGGGAAGCCAGCTGCAGAGACAGAGCCGAGGCGCAGGCTCTCAGCTCAGGGTGGCCATAAACTGTGATCCACAGCCCAGTCGGGCCACTGCTCCTCCAGCAGGGACCCAACAAGTGGCAGATCCGGAGAGATTCCCCTTCCTCCTCAGGGAGGAGCGGCGCCGGAGTGCACCACAGGGATCTGCTGGGTTTGGAGACTCCACAGGGGGTCGGGTGCCAGAGATAGAAATGCTCAGTCACAGGCCAGGGGAGCACGGAGTGCGGCGGGAGACCAGGGAGATGAGAGTGACTGCTTTTCTTTGGAGGCGCACTGAGGACTGGGGCCCCGAGTTCTCGGCTCCTCTGGGTGGAGATTGGGAGGACACCATTTTCACCCTGGTCCCCCAAAGCTTTACCAACAGCTTGCAGGGAACAAAAGCTCCCGAGAGCAAACCCAAGCAGCTTGCTTAAACCAGACCGACAAGGGCGGGGCAATTCCGCCTCCGGAAAAAGACATTTGGAAACCATGGCAACAGGCCCTTCCCCCAGAAGATCGGCAGGAACTGCCAGCAAGCCAAGACCAAGTTTACTGATCAAGGAGAACGGGAGAACTCCAGAGCTAGGGGAATACTGCACATAGAATTCATGGCTTTTTTTACCATGATTCATTAGTTTTTCAAAGTTAATTTTTTTAACTGTTTTTGTTTTATTTTGATTTTTTCTTTTTCCCTTTTTCAACCAAAATCTTATCAATCCCTTTTTAAAAAAGCATTTTTTTCTTTTTCATTTTTAGAGTCATATTTTATCCCTTCATAGTAGTTACCCTTATTTTTGGCATATATATATAAGTTGTTCTCTTTAAAACTTTGAGATACAGTCTCTTTTAACAGATCAAAATATACCCTAAATCACTAGTGTATGGCTTTGTTCTAGTCTCCTGCCTGATCACATTCTCTCCATTTTTCTTTTCTTTTCTTTTTTTTTAATCTTTCTTTTTTCAAACAACTTATCTTATCAATTCTTTTTATACAATCTTTTATAATTTTCATCTTTACAGTCGTCCTTATCCCTTCATTGTATCAACCCTTATTTTGTACATATATGTCTTTCTTCCTTTAAAATTTTAGCAGGTACTTTCTTCTAACAGAACAAAATATGCCCATAATCTAGTGTGTGGCACATATCAATGACTAGCCTGATGATATTTGATCATATTCTGTTTTATTTTGTTTTGTTCTGTTTTTGTTTGTTTTTATCTTTTTCTTTTTCTTTTTTTATTCTCTTTCTTTTGTCTTTCTTTCCCTTTCTTTTCCCCTGGTTTCAGGTCTTTTCTGATTTGTATAGAGTATATTTGCTGGGGACATTGTTAACCTGTTAACA
Source organism: Callorhinus ursinus (assembly GCF_003265705.2). Classification (NCBI taxonomy): domain Eukaryota; kingdom Metazoa; phylum Chordata; class Mammalia; order Carnivora; family Otariidae; genus Callorhinus; species Callorhinus ursinus. The sequence goes on along the minus strand of NW_027399293.1, from coordinate 1,054 downwards.
TTCTGTTCTCTCATTCATCTATTCTCCTCTGGAAATAATGACAAGACGAAAAAAATCACCTCAGCAAAAAGAACAAGAGGTAGTACCGTCTGCCAGGGACCTACTCAATATGGACATTAGTACAATGTCGGACCTAGAGTTCAGAATTATGACTTTAAAGATACTAGCTGGGCTTGAAAAAAGCGTGGAAGTTATTAGAGAAATGCTTTCTGGAGAAATAAAAGAACTAAAATATAACCAACTTGAAATCAGAAAGGCTATTTATGAGGTGCAGTAAAAAATGGGGGCACTAACTGCTAGGATAAATGAGGCAGAAGAGAGAATAGCGATATAGAAGACCAAATGATGGAAAATAAAGAGGACGAGCAAAAGAGAGAGAAACAACTACAGGATCACGAGGGCAGAATTCGAGGGATAAGCGATACGATAAAATGAAACAACATGAGAATAATAGGGATCCCAGAAGAAGAAGAAAGAGAGAGAGAGGCAGAAGGTATATTGGAACAAATAATAGCAGAACACTTCCATAATATGGGGGAAGAAACAGGCATCAAAATCCAGGAGGCACAGAGAACCCCTCTCAAAATCAATAAAAATAGGTCAACACCCCGACATCTAATAGTAAAACTTACGAGTCTCAGAGACAAAGAGAAAATCCTGAAAGCAGCTCGGGAGTAGAGATCTGAAACCTACAACTATAGAAACATTAGATTGGCAACAGACCTATCCACAGAGACCTGGCAGACCAGAAAGGACTGGCGTGATATCTTCAGAGCATTAAACAAGAAAAATATGCAGCCAAGAATACTATGTCCAGCTAAGCTGTCATTGAAAATAGAGGTAAAGATAAAAAGATTCCAGGACAAACAAAAACTAAAGAAATTTGCAAACACGAAACTAGCCCTACAAGAAATATTGAAAGGGGTCCTCTAAGCAAAGAGAGAGCCTAAAAGCAGCATAGATCAGAAAGGAACACAGACAATATACAGTAACAGTCACCTTACAGGCAATACAATGGCACTAATTCATACCTTTCAATAGTTACCCTGAATGT
>NW_027399292.1:0-8261 GCF_003265705.2 Callorhinus ursinus | reverse complement strand
TCTCCGTCATTAAAAGACAGCTCTTTTGTCAGGACAATAAAATGTAAGCTGTCTTTCAGGCAGATAAATATTCTCATCTTTCTTGAATGAAGTTACTGTTTTCTTTAAATTTTAAATACTCGCAGATTGGCGAAGCATTGTCCATTTTCCTAAAGGTCACAAAGTTCATTCGGTAGACAACAGAGTATTGATTACAGTGGCTTAAAGCCCACAGTGCAGCCTCACTCTGACCAGAGCAAATCCCTGCAGCCCACCAGGATGGGCTGTGTCCTGAGAGCACCTGTTGGTGTGGCTGCACCACTGTTACCGTGTGAATTCTCGTTCTTAGATTGTCTCTTAAATTAGGCTTTTCATCTAAAACGTAGTATTTTAGAAACATTTGGTAATTGCACAGTAGGAATTCTATGCCATTTTTAGCACAAATGGCAATTTTTGAATTGCCAATAGATATAATTTATGCTACCTGAGATTTTAAAGAAATCACTGAGGAGAAAGAGCTTTCTCTCCTGCTGAGATTAATTTCTGAAATGACTCAAAACATCTTCAGACAGCAATTGAATATGATTATGAATAGAAACGTGTTATCATTGTAGCTGATTTTTGAGTTGCACAAACAGCTGTATGGTAATGTAGAAAACTTCATTATATAAAACCTGTGGTTCCAGACTCTTTAAGTCAACAATAAGTACTTAACCCATTGCTCTGCTCTTGTTAAAATTTCCATACCCTCCAAGTTGCATATAAAATGGCATCCAAAGAGATTTTGATTTGGAAGTTGCAAGGTTGTAAGTTTAATTGCAATGATAGTGTGCCATTTGAATTATTCTCATCTATAAACATGAAATTTGTTCCATTTTGATTTTCAATTTAAATTTAATAATTTGAGAATTTGTAAATAGAAGTCTATTAATATACTGGCTCTTGAGTTTTCTTCCTTAAAAATAACTCTATTTGAATTAAAAAACAAAAACAAAGTTGCAGGATTTGCATTCCTAGAATTTTGTTGAAGGATACTTCTTTTGTATTTGAAAATAGTATTGCAGATCAACTGCCAAGAGATTATAAAGAATATATAGGTCGCTGTCTTCCTGAATTGGTGTGCAATTCACATACTTTTTTATGTCATTATTTCTTATACTTCGAGAGAAGTAAATAGAGGAGATTAAGACAGTTTTTGTGAAGTCAAATTGTGTATGTTTTGCTTGTTCGCTCAGTTATTTTAAAGCTACCCAGATGTTCATGTTCAGAAACGTGGCTATTATATTTTATTTTTTACCATTTCATAAATATAAGGTTAATAGAACTTTCCCATTGTAAGAGTTTCTGAGTTATCAAGATACACATTTGTGTGTATATAAATAATATATTTATTGACTTACATTGGGAAGATTTCGCTATCTCATTTGCTTTGATATACATACCGAGATTTACAGAGGAGTGTGCAAAACTGGAAATTGTATACAAGAAAATAAAAACTTTTAGAGGATGCTTTTAACATAATTGGAAGTTCTAATTGTTTTTTCAGTTTATTTTAAATATAATTTTAAATAAATATATATGTAATTTAGTTACTGGAAAGCCAGTATCAGAATTACTTAATTTACTGTAACTGAGGGCATATTGTCACTGTTTGATGGAAATATAGTTAGATATTGTGCTGATTTAATTAATTAATTAAAGTTTTAAAGGTTGTCCTTGGAGAGATTGTGTTAATTTTTTCTTTTCCTTTTTAGGTTTTATATGAACAGTTCAAGTTTTTCTTGAATCTCTATTTTCTGGTAGTATCCTGCTCACAGTTTGTGCCAGCATTGAAAATAGGCTGTCTCTACACCTACTGGGCTCCTCTGGTAAAAGAAAAGATTTTTGAAATTAAGTTAAATTATTAATATTTAGTATTTGGTTTTCAGAGTGGAGATGGTTGAAAGATAAATTGATCAGGTTTTCAGAAGCATGATACTGCTGCTGTGTACCATTGGACTTCGCTTACAGGGTTTTCCAGAGCTCTGCCACTGACCGACTTCGCAGCCTCGCCAGGGGTGTTGGGCCCGTGCGCTGCCTGTGCGTCTTGGCTCAGAGGCCACTGGGCGCCTTTGCTGGCGGGCATGGGGGGTGGTCTCCTTGGGGCATCCCGTACGTGCCCTGTGATACCAGGTCTGTCTCTCCAGCCCGGCTCCCCCATGCCGATGGCGCTGTTGGGAATGATGGGGTGGGGTCTCCTCAGTGACTGTCTTGGCATCCTGATAGATGGGCACTTCTTCCCTTTTGGCTGAAGTAGCTCAGTCAGTAGTCCAGACAGTTTCTGGTTGGCAGCTCAGTGTGGGGAAGTTTTTGGAAGGCAGATGACACTTAACATCAAATATTTCAACTTCAGACATAATGCTGTTTTAATGGTTTGATGCTGTTTGCCAATAATTTTCATTAATTTTCAGCTTATACAGACAAAATGTGTGCCTTCTTTCTTCCTCTCACCTGGAAAAACCTACTGCTTCCTTTTGGCCCCCCAGAGAGGGTCTTCTCAGATGCACCGGGGAGGACTGGCAGAGGGGGCCGAAATCTCCCTGACGGGGTCCCTTCAACTAGCCCCTCCTGCTCCCATCCACACAGACTTTCGAGTAGCATGGATTTGAGCGGTGAATGTAACTGCATTGTCCTACAAATACAAAATCACCGAATGAATGAATACATGTCAAGATTTGTTAGTATCTATGCTTGCACTGCTATATACATCTTAACCTCTGATTTAGCAAAACTCTTAAAAGGGTGATGTGTCCATTAGATTCACCTTTGAATCCAAGAGGCAGGCTGAGGTATATTGGTTCCTCGATCCAAAGTCACCTCAGAAAAAAATTTTTTTAAAATGAAAATTCAGATATTATATACAGAAGATCTTTTTTATTAATCTAGGCAAACTTAAAGAACCTTTAAACTAAATCTACATCTAAAATGTGTAAATGTATACACACACACACACATATAATATATATATTTTTTATTTTTTTTTAAATTTTTTTTAAAGATTTTATTTATTTGAGAGAGAGAATGAGAGAGAGAGAGAGAGAGCACATGAGAGGAGGGAGGGTCAGAGGGAGAAGCAGACTCCCTGCTGAGCAGGGAGCCTGATGCGGGACTCGATCCCGGGACTCCAGGATCATGACCTGAGCGGAAGGCAGTCGCTTAACCAACTGAGCCACCCAGACGCCCTATATATATGTATATATATTTAAATAAAGGAGGTGTGCTTCAGCGGGATTCCTTCCTAGCTCCCGATTCCTTGCTCTTTCTTGACCACTGTGTTTGGCCCTGTCCTGTGTCGAGGGCCTGCACTAGCATGTGGCCCTTACACACACACTCAGTGTTTGACGTCTTTTCTCTGCCTGGTTTCTCAGGTTCTGTAAGTACCTGTAAGGTTGCCCAGAGAAAGGAATTAGTTAGCATTTCCAGATTCCTCCTTGCCAGAAGCCTGCCAGGGAAGCATAAAACCATCATACAGCCGGCAGTTATAAAATCTTAACGTCTGACGTCCACTAATTTTAAACAGGGCACTTCACATTTGTTCTGCTCTCCACCTAAAGGGTATTTCTGAAGACAGTGATGGTTTAATAATCTTTCTATATCAAGCACTCTGGGCAATGTTATTTACTAGCTTCAGCTCTGATCTAATTTCTGTTATATTTGCCATAGAACAGGAGAGCAAACTGAAAATAAGTGATTTTACTGCATTCTTGTGTCAGAATGAAGATTATCTTTTGCATCATTCAGTTTCCACAGCAGCTCTTTGGGGAAAAGCTAGTGTAATCATAGTAACAAAACGGATTGTAATGCTTCTGTCAGAGTTAATCGGGTAGAATAGATCTAGCCATGCAAGCGGTTCTTAGATAAAGGAGGTCTGGATCGTTAACACGGCATCTTCCACATAAGCTGTGTTCGTGGTATTTTGTTAATGGAAAGCCAGATAGACTGCGTAGGTGATCAGTCAGTCTGCGAGGACTCTGATTTTCGGTCCTTCCTTCTGTCCACTCTTTCTTCTGAGTGTCTCTGCATGTTGGAGGTGTGGATGGAGTATGGAAAGGAGAAACCAAATCATACCTGGACTTATACCTCCTGCTGTCCAGAGACAAACATGCTTAACATAAGCTGCACATTTAGTGTGACCTTTGCAAAGGTACGTGTGCTGCTTGTGTCTGAGTTTCCCTGTCTTAAGTAGAGCTAAGCGTTTCTGTGGCATTTAAAAGGTAGCTTATTTAAAATACATAGAAAAGTTTCTGGTGTGGTTAAACTGATATTCTATCAATAGAATTATAGAATTATAGAATTTAATATTTAATATATGATATATCAGTAGAATTTTTTCTCTTTTTATAAAAATATCTCTTGTTTTGGCACTTACTCCACATGGCCAGAAGTAGGAAGAAGGAATTCTACTTTGTGGTACAAGATTTAGTCCCGGCCCATGAACCGGCTGTGTGACACATTCCTGTCAGGCATTGTGACTGACAGACTGATGCCACAAATACTGTGGTTTTGCTGTGAAATACCGTCACCCTCTCGGGTTTGCTTTTGGCTCTTCTAGGTGGCATTACTGTAGCTTCCATCGTTGACCTGCTTGGTGCTGAGGTCACGGGAAGGTCCAGGTACTCCTGTGGGGCCACTTGTCCACATCTTCCATAGGCCACCGGTCTGTTCTGATCCAGTTACGACCCAGTAGATCTAAACCCTAAAGGTGGAGGCCCATGTGTGGTAGACTCCAGTTGTTAAGAAGGAAATGGTGGCATGGCATCGGCTGTGCCTTTCTCGTCACCTGCTTTATGTTGCAAGGCTGGCTCTTGGGGCTTTTCTCAGGGTAGATATGCCGGCGACTGACATGGTAGTATGGGCGTGACACCTCTTGGTTGTTGCTGGTCCTGCACATCTGTCCTGTATTCAGGTAAACCCTAGATTTGAGGTGTGGCCCAGAGTGGCTTGCAGGTCCTAGCAGTCTTTGCCTGTGCCCAGGGCTCTGTCTCCTTGAAGAGTGCTTACCTCCAGTTTCAGAAGTTGGGACCTGCCCCTATTTGGTGATCTTCTCTAATATTACTGCTTTAGAAATGAGAGCTTATTTTCACTTCCTGAGTTCTTGGAAGCACTAGGAGCTATTATGTTTTGTGGTTGATAATTACTTGATGAATGGAGAAGTAACTTTTGCTGTCTTTAAGCCATAGGTGTCCAGGGTGGAAGTCAGACTGACCTGGAGAGTCTAGGTGACATGTGTGGGCCTGTTCCTTGGAGAGGGGAGGTGAAAGTACACGTCCCAGGCAGAAGGCTCGAGCAGATCTGTAGTGCAGAAAACCTTCCCGGTGATGGTGCCACGTTTGCCTGATTCAGAGCCACTCCTCTGACAATACTGTCGTCAGTGTCTAAGGAACATAGGCTTGACAGCCATTGTCCCCCCTCTCTCTCAAGGCAAGGGGGTCACAAGTAGAATTGTAAGAAATTACGTATACACTGTGAACATGGTCTGCAACAGTAAATATTCTCCTGCATGAGAACAGCTGCATAGAACTGTATTTCCTGCTTCGGTGGATGCGTTATGTTTCATGTTACTAAAACTCAGTTGAGACTTAGAGTTTTTGTTTTTAAAGTGGTATTGTCTTCCCACCTGAGACTAACCGCATCTTTGAATTCAGGAAATACAGTATTTCAACATATGGGTGTACCATGAATTTCCTATTTATAGACATTCAGGTTATTTCCAGTTTTTTATATTTGATGCTGCTGGGATCCTTGTTTTTTTGTTTCGTTTTGTTTTTTAGGATAAATTTCCAGAAGTGAAACTGTTTGTTTAAAGTGTGTACAAATTTTAAGGCTTTTGATAACACTAAGTTGGTTAAGAGAATATTTTGGTGTCTCCTGCTTTGGATTTTCATAGTTTTTTCTCTGTCTTTACCTGTACTAAAACACATCTACATAGAAAGGGAAGAAGGAGTCCTGGGCTCCTTTCACAGTGGCGTGATCTTGTACACTGGGAAGTCTGAGGTGTCCACACATAGAGAAATGTTAGAACTAAGAAATGAGGTAGGAAGGTTGTCGGGTACAACATAGATACACAAAACCACTTGTATTTCTGTATACCAGCAGTGATCATCTGAAAATGAAATTACAATAACAGTTCCGTTGTTGTGGCATCAGAAAGAAAAAAATAGGAATAGATTTAGCTAAAATACAGGGTTGCCTGCTGGAAACTAATAAAACATTTTTTTTAAAAAAAAATCAAGGTGCCTGGGTGGCTCAGTTGGTTAAGCGACTGCCTTCGGATCAGGTCATGATCCTCGAGTCCCGGGATTGAGTCCCACATCGGGCTCCCTGCTCAGCAGGGAGTCTGCTTCTCCCTCTGACCCTCCCCCCTCTCATGCTCTCTCTGTCTCTCATTCTCTCTCTCAAATAAATAAATAAAATCTTTAAAAAAAAATAAAATAAAAAATAAAAAAAAGTCAAAGATCTAGATAAATAAAAGTCATCCCAAGTTCAGGAATTGAAAGACAGTATTGTTACAGTGGCAGCACTCTCCAAATTGATCTGCAGATTCAGCACAATCTGTCAAAAATCCCACTTGGCTTTTTGGCAGAAACTCACGAGCTGACTCTAAAATTAATATGGAAATGCAGGAGACCCAGAGTAGCCAGTGCAACCCAGAAAAGAAGATCAGCATTGGAGGACTCCTGCCTCCCCATTTCAGAGCTCATTTCAAAGCCACAGTAATCAAGAAGGTGTGGGACTGGCAGAAGGATAAATGAATAGACCAACGAATACAACGTAGAGTCCAGGAATAAACCTTTACATTCATGACAGATTGGTTTTCCCAAGGATGCTCACACCGTCCGGTGGACTGTTCAGTGCACTCCACGAATGGTGCTGGGGCACCTGGACAGCTGGATGCGAAAGAATGAAGTTGGGCCCCTCCCTCAGGTCATACCCAGAAAACCCCTCGTAATGGATCATAGACCTCAGTGGAAGAGCTAAAACTGTAAGACTCCTGGCGGAAAACATAAAGGCAAATTTTTGTGATCTTGGACAGTAAAAGCCCAAGTGACTAAAGAAAAACTTAAATTGTATTTATCCAAATTAAAAACTTCTGGACATCAGAGGATACCATCAGGAAAATAAAATGATAACCTAGAGTGGGGGAAAATATTTGTACTCTCACATATGCTAATCACATGTCTAACGAGGTATTTGTTTCCAGAATAATACAAAGAGCTCTTACAGCTTCACAGTGAAAAGACAAATGACGCTGTTAACAAGTGGGTGTAGGATCTGAACACACATTTATCCCAAGAGGATACGAATGGCCAATAAGCTCACGTTAAGGGTTATAACCACTTTGGGAGGAAGCTTGGCTGTTCATCAAAATGCTAAACGGGCCACATCACCCAGAAGAGGCGAATTCATAGAGACAGAAAGTTGGACTCGTGGTTGCCAGGGGTTGGGGGCTGGAGGAGCTGAGGGTGACCAATGTCCAGTGTGGGATTTCTCTCTCTTTGGGGTGATGAGAATAGTCTACATTCAGATGGCGGTGATGGTACAACTCTGAGCGTAGCAGGGAGGATCAACTTTGAGTAAACACAAGGGCTCACCTCATGTGGCCTGTTGGTGACACAGACACAGCCCTGGAGTGACAGACTGTTGTCCTTTGAGGGCAGTTGTCCAGCGTTGGGTCATTCACAGAGTAGCCTGGGGAATGCGCGTCCGTGTAACATGCAGCCTTCTGAAGAGTCTGTGGTCATAGAGAGGTAGACTTGAAGAGTGTTCACACTCGGAAAACACAAGTGTAGCCTCTGAGCTGTCAGCCACATGTCGGGGGCATAACAGATTTCACAAGAGATCACAAGCACATCAGAGTTTATTTATGTAGCCTCAAGTTGACCTGTTGAGGTTTTGCTTACAAAGCGGACAGGTCTGCACAGGAGGAGGCTGTCGTGTTGGGATTGCGCCGCGTTCCTTCCTGCTTTCTTCCACCAACAGAATTCAAGCGCAGAAAGCATAAGATTTTATGTCAGCCTTTGGTAATTGGATATTTAAAGGCACGAGCATTCTAAATATAATTCCTGGGTTTTTTTTGTTTTTTTTTTTCAGATTGTTGATTTCTTTTTTCTTTGGGTTACTAAGTATTTTCTGATATTTAGCTTGTACATGTTATGATATGAAATTAAACAAATTATTTGGGAATAGGGAGAATTGTAAATCTTTTAGTATGTATTATATTCCTCTCGTAGTGTTTCATTATT
>NW_027399291.1:0-8245 GCF_003265705.2 Callorhinus ursinus | reverse complement strand
ACAAAACATGAACACTAAATTAAAACATACTGTTACTATCCAGAAACAATCATAGAAATTTAGAAATGAACCCAGGTATACTGTGTGCTAAGAGTGATATTTAAAATCAACAGTACAGAAGTGAATAATTCAAAAGACGTGACAACTAGCTGATCATTTAAAGGGATGAAACAAAGTTGGATTCCTACTTCATGACTTGCACTGTTGTAAATTCCATGTGGATTAATGACCACAGAGTTATAAGGGAAGTGATAACTGATAGAAAATATTCATATTATATATGTATAATATTCTTAACACAAAAATCTCCTAAATCAGAAAATGAAAAACACCCAGTAAAAAGTGATCAAAAGATATAAACAGGTAATCACAAAAGAAAAGGCAAATGCTCAAACTCATGAGACACAGAATAAATTCAATAACAACATATGGTTTCTCACCTAGAAGCTTGGGAAAGATTTTAAGAGTTATAATGCTTGTTTGTGGTCAAATAAAGGTGAAACGGAGAATGTACAGGGCTGGGGAGTATGAACGAGTACACATCGGGATGGAGAGCATCTGATGCTCTCAAACTTGTAGGAAAATATCCTAAGAAATAATCTTAGACGAAGAAAAAGAAATTAAAAACGAGGTGACATGCCAGAGATGTCATAGTTGTAATGGTGAATATTGAGAAAAAACGTTAAGTGACAAGAATACAGAACTGACCATCTACATGATGACGTGTTATGCAGTCACAAAAATTTTCAGAGAATATTTAATGGCATGGGGGAAGAGATGGGCATAAAGCGTACACTGCGTGTCTGCTCACCGCATCACTGGAGTGGACGGTCGGTGTATTTCCACAGATGCATGTCTGTATTCAAGTATTCACTGCTTTCTTCATTTGCTCTCTCAGCCTTCATGCTGCACAGCCAGCATGAGGTGTGTGTCAGAGTCAGCGAGACGGAAAGAAACGAGGACCTCTGCCCCCACCATGAGCATGCAGGCAGCAGGTGCCAGCCCAGCGGCAATTCTCAGGAGTGTGCCCCTGCCCCGGGGGTACTTGCTGCGATTCCCTTCTCCTCTGCTGGGAATCTGCTGGGAACTGGTCCCCAGGGTGGTAAGGCAGAGTAGAACCATGGAGTCATGTGTGGGGTCTGAAACCTCGAATGAGGGATTCTTTCTTCCCAGAGAAAGTTGCGTTTTTTTCCCAACATGGAGACAGAGCCTAACCCAGCATGCCAACAATGATATGAGGCAACTCACTTGGCCAAGGTGGCTGGCCTCTCAGATTCATCTGTAGCAGCAACTCACAGCTGAGCATGCTCCCAAACGGGGGCAATATGCCCCTTTGTGGGGGCCCGCATGAGCTATGGTCCTCCAAGTTCAAACCCCATCTGTGGCAGAGAAATGGGTTGCCTGGTTCTTGAACTCAAGCTTTGACTTAAGAGAAGTCAATGGTGTTTGGGGAAAATACTTTTTAAAGAAAGATCACAAAGCCATTGTGTACCTGTGCAAGAATGTACATATTATCTTGCCCGAAACACAGACAGGGAGCCACTCATATGAATTTCCTCTGCCATTTATATTCTTAAAAATCCAATGCTTTATTGCACTTGGCCATTTTGCAACATCTACTAAGTAACTGCTACATGCCAGGCATTGTACAAGGAGAGGCCAACAGAGACAAGTCAAGAAAACCAAGACAGGGTCCTTGCTGTTAAGCATCCCACAGTCTGCTTGGGAAAACAAATATAGAAGCGCATAAGCAGGGCTCTGTGAGCGCAGTCAAAGGTGGGGGCGTGGTGCTCTGGGGATCTCGGAGGTGATGCTCCAACCTGCCCCCAGGGAGGTGAGGAAACATGCCACAGAGACAGTGACACCTCAGCTGTCAGCAAGGGTTCTCAGAAGGGGCAGGGGCATCCCCCCATAAGAAGCACAGCACGTAAAAAATGCAGATGTGGGAAGAAGCAAGGAACTTGGAACCTGTGCGTCCTATGACCACCTGGGTGATTTTACATGATTTCTGGTACCCCTTGACATGACCACTCATGTCCAGCTTAGTACACGCTGCTGCCTTTAACCAAGGATTCCTGGCGCCCAGGGGTTTGTCAACAGACCCACAGGGACCCTGAAGTCCCTGAAATGAGCTATAAAATCACATATATTTTCCAAACCCACAGATTTCATCAGATTCTTAAGGGGCTATCACTCCCAAAGGCTCCAGGAGTCATGGAGGTATGGTTAGCTCCTTTGTTTGTCTTTATTTTTTTTAATTCCAGTATAACTAACATACTGTTTTATATTAATTTCAGGTGTGCAATATGGTGATTTGATAATTCTATACATTACTCAGTGCTCATCACAATAAGTGTACTCTTACTCCCCATCACCTATTTAACCCATCCCCCCAGCCAACTCCCCTCTGGTGACAATCAGTGTGTTCTCTCCAGTTAAGAGTCTGTTTTCTGGTTTGTCTTTTTTTTTTTTTCTTTGTTCATTTGTTTTCTTTCTTAAATTCCACATATAAGTGAAATCATATGGCATTTATCTTTCTCTGACTGACTTATTTCACTTACCATTATACTCCCTAGGTCCATCCCTGTTGTTGCAAATGGCAAGAATTCATTCTTTTTAATGACTGAGTAATAACTCATTGTGTGTATATATATACACACACACACACACCATATCTTTTTTATCCATTCATCTTTCGATGGACACTTGGGTTGTTTCCATATCTTGGCTATTGGAAATAATGCTGTAATAAACAAGATACGGGGCATATATCTTTCTAAATTAGTGTTTTCACTAATTTCATTTTCTTTGGGTAAATCCCCAGTAGTAGAATTACTGGGTCACATGATAATTCTATTTTTAATTTTTTGAGGACCATCCATACTGTCTTCCACAGTGGCTGCACCAGTTTGCATTCCCACCAACAGTGCATGAGGGTTCCTTTTTCTCCACATCCACACCAACACTTGTTTCTTGTGTTTTTGATTTTAGCCATTCTGACAGGTGTGAGGTGATAACCTCATAGTGGTTTTGATTTGCATTTCCTCAATGATGAATGATGTTGAGCATCTTTTCACCTGTCTGTTGGCCATCTATATGTCTTTTCTGGAGAAATGTCTATCCATGTCTTCTATTTTTAATTGGATTATTTGGGTTTTTGGGTGTTGAGTTGTATGTGGTTTTTTTTAAGACTTTATTTATTTATTTGACAGAGAGACACAGCGAGAGGGGGAACACAAGCAGGGGGAGTGGGAGAGGGAGAAGCAGGCTTCCCGCTGAGCAGGGAGCCCAATGCGGGGCTCAATCCCAGGACCTTGAGATCATGACCCGAACCGAAGGCAGACGCTTAACAACTGAGCCACCCAGGCGCCCCGAGTTCTATATGTTCTTTATTTATTTTGGATACTAACCCCTTATCAGATATGTCATTTACAAATATCTCCTCCAATTCAGTAGATTGTCTTTTTGTTTTGTTGATGTATTCCTTTGCTGTTTAGAAGATTTTATTTTGATGGGTCCCGACAGTTTATTTTTGCTTTTGTCTCCCTTGCCTTAGGTGACAAATCTAACTCTTGCTTTTCTGGGTTGTGCTTCATGGAAACACAGGATGGAGAGAGAGCCACAGTGTTTCCCCAAGGTCAGCCTATGCTCTGGTGGAGTTGGTACCTTTGTGGGAGGCAATCAGTTATCTCCTTTCATGGATGCCTTTCCAGTGTTCCACATCAGCTCTCAGTTCTGGGCCCTAAAAGGAAGCTCACCAAGATGAGGCCCTATCCATACCTCCTCTAATGCTGGACCCTAGGGAAAAGCCAGGGGCAGGAGTATAGAAGCTGCATCCATGTGTGAGAACTCATCACCCTCTGAAATTGCCGGTGTTGGTGCTCTTGGCCTCAGATCCTCACCTGCCGACAACAGCCCTCTCGGCACCTGTCACAGGGTACTGTCAGGACCAGTAGAAAGGTGAAAGCATCTGGGAAAATATCAAGCAGTCAATGTGAACAGAGGTGGGGGCCTCCCCCAAGGTACATACATGGGGTGACTCTGTCTGAAGGAGAGTGCTGGCTGGACTCCAGTGCTCCACTTCTCCATGTGCAGCGAGCACCCAGTCACAGAGTCTCAGGCCCCTTCCTAAGGATGGGGGCTGCCTGGACAGTATGCAGTGATAATAAAGTCTTTATTTGTCTAACATTCTGTACTATTCAGAGTGTATCTGCAAGTACTATGCTCAATTAATCCAATTAATCTTCATGGTCCCAATTGTAGATAGACAGGTATTAGTATGTTCACCTAAGCAAACAAAATGAATGGTTGCTTTGCAAAAGAAGAAATACAGGTAACTAATAGATTCAAACTAAAACAAGATACTATTTTTCATCTGTCATATTGACAAGAATTATTTCAAAAGTTAATGTTTGTTTGGCATTTTGTAAAGCTCACTGAGTCACTATTAAGTACCAGGCAGTAGGAGAGACAGAAAGGACACACAGACCTGGATTAGTCCATCTGAGTCCTTGCCCTCAAGAGGCTTTGATCTAGAGCAGAGCTTCTCGACCTCTGCACAACTGACGTTAGAGTTGGGCTACCCTTTGTTTGCGGGAGAGGTTCCTGTGCTTGAAGGATGCTCAGCAGCATCCCAGCCTCTACATACTAGATTCCAGTAGTACTCCATCCCCAGGTGAGATAAACAAAAATGTCTCCAGACATTGCAAAATGTCTCCTGGGCAGCAAAATTGCCCCCAGTTGAAAACCACTTGTCCAGGTTAACAAGAAAACTGGGAAATTGTGTTTATGAACTCGTGGTGAGAGTAGTATTTTAATTGGAGGGCAATGTGACAATGTGTCTTGAACTTCCTCAGACACCTTGCTGCAGCAATTTCACTTCTGCTAGGCCAGGGAAACAGCAAGAGAGCTTAGTGTAGCCTGGCTGTGAATGAAGAAAGCAAGCCTTGCTAGAAATTCTAACCCAAGTCTACACCCACCGGGATGTACACAAACTCAACACAGAAAACAGGTGAAATGTACCCATTACCAGATGCAACACAGTAAAATGAATATTGCCCAAGAAAAAGAGAAAAGTGTAATAGCAGCCGAGGAGCAAGTGATTCTCTACAAAAAAACAATAATCAGAACAGAGAGCAACTTCTCCTCAGCCATAATAAAAGCCCACGGGAATGGAACGATATCTTTACGGACCAATGAGGAAAGAAAATCTAAAATTCCACATTACAATAAACTATTGTTCAAAAGTAAAGAAAAAATTAAAACACTTTCAGACAAATAAAGATTGAAAGAAATGTTACCACTCACAGCATTAAAGACTTTTGGAAAGAAGCTGTTGACCAATAAGAAATGAGTAGCAAAGGCAGAGAATCAAGAGGCAGGGATCAAAATACCAGTAAACATATGGAGAACTAGTTCTTGTAATAAAAATAACCAAGATTACTAATTTAGGGAGGTTTAAAGATAAGGCCAAAGTAAAATACTGAAAACAGCAAGTTAGAAAATAGAGTAAGGGGTCAAACTGCAAGGTTTCAATGTCTTCACGCTGTTGGGGGCGGGGGGGTAGCAGGCACAGTCCTGAGGTCCAGAGTTCACTAAAGCAAGTGTGCACGTCAAAGCTTATGGTCGGCCATGAAAAGAACTGCACTTGAATGTGGGACTTCCATACCAGCAGCAAAAGTAAAGGGAATAAAGGAACTTTGTTCAGTTACTCAGTCTGTGCTAGGAGACTGAAAAGAAGGGAAAAAAATGTCAAAGAAAACTGCAATAAATAGAGAGTACAAAATACTGTTGTTGGAACTAGGTCTGAATTCATCAGTCATCAAAGTAAATGTAAACAGATAAAATACTACAGTTAAAAGACAGATTTTGAGATAGGATTCATCCACCCATATGCTACTTAAAGGAGCTGAAACAACATCAGAAAAGATGGATGTGAAAAGATGGGAAGAAGAAAAATGTCAGAAACGTGGCTGAGCAAGACAAAGGCCCAGTGGTCCACCTGAGACTAGGCCGAAAAAGAACCCCGCTGATAACCAGGTATTGTTGGCAAAGCCACATATGGCCTGGCGTGGAAGGAAGTCCCCAACATGCTCCAAAACTGGAGATCACCTCTGAGAAGCCAAAGCTTTAAAATTCCTTGGCGAAGGTGAACTTCAGGAACGGTCTGAAAGGGTCAACCACGCTGGCCTCAGAGCACAGCCTCAGTGTCTACACCAGAAACACGCAGCTGCTGGGGTAGATACACAGGAAGGTTTACTAAACTGAACATCTTCAAAATCAAGAACTTATTACACAAACAGAAATGCCCAGGAAATGTTCTCATGGGAGCCGTGTGGTGTGTCTGGGAGAAAAGGTCCTGTGGTCGCATGTTAGGCTTAGGGTCCTCGTGAAGCTTAATAAGCGGTTCCTGAAATCCACATGGATAAATAAATGAGAAAACTGGCCATGACAATTTTGGAGAAGAATGTAAAGGAGGTACTGAACTCTGTCCTCATCAGTTAAGACCACACTAACTTAAGACACATTATTGTCCTTTTTTTTTTTAATTTTTTTTAAAGATTTTATTTATTTATTCATGAGAGACAGAGGAGGAGAGAGAGAGAGGGAGAGAGAGAGAGAGAGAAACAGAGGGAGAAGCAGGCTCCCAAGGAGCAGGGAGCCCGATGCGGGACTCGATCCCAGGACCCTGGGATCATGACCTGAGCCGAAGGCGGACGCTCAACCATCTGAGCCACCCAGGCGCCCAAGACACATTATTGTCCTAAGGATAGAAAAGTAGACCTTGGAACAGGAGAGCACAGAGACGACCATCTGGGAAGCTGCTATGTGACAGAAGTAGTGTTACTATCTCAGGGTGAAAAGATGGATTGGTCAATTACTGGTGCAGGGACAGCAAGCCAGCCATACGGATGTCCATCCTGCACCAGAACTAAATTCCACATGGACTTAACACATGAATGTTAAAAGGAAAAGCAAAATTTCTGGGACAACAATGATCACCTAATGTTTCCTGGGTGATTCTCAGGCACTAGGCACTCTTTCAAGGAGATTACACTAAATCTGAAAAACAATGAAGCCAACACTATTATCCCCATTTTATAAAGGAGAAAGTGGGGTCCAGGAGAGGTCTCACCCAAGTCACAGAGTCGCTAGGTACTGTGGCCTACCAGCACAGTACTCTATATAATACAGGGGACTCTACAGAGCGGGAGCAGGTATGCACTTCATAAACAAGACACCCAAAGCACAAGCCATAAGAGAAAAGATGGGTAAGTGGGATTAGGTTAACTTCAAAATCTTTGACATAAGACACCATAAGCCACACGAAAGACAAGTTGTAGTCTAAAAAAAAGTCTTTGGAATGCAACACAGTGAACAAAAAATAGCATCTAGACTACACAAAGAACTAAAACTTGGGCGCCTGGGTGGCTCAGTCGATTGGGCATCTGCCTTCAGCTTGGGTCATGATCCTGGGGTCCTGGGATCGAGTCCCATGTTGGGCTCCCTGCTCTGCGGGGAGCCTGCTTCTCCCTCTCCTCCCCATTTTTGCTCTCTCTCACTATCTCTGTCTCTCTCTCAAATAAATAAAATCTAAAAAACATTAGAACTAATAATTAATGAGAAAAATGCACCCAGGCCAATAGGAACACCAGCAGGTGACAGAGGGGAAGCGGGAGAACTATGCTCACATTTCTGAGCAACATGGAAAATGCAAATGAAGTAATAAGATATAACTTCCCCACAGTCAGGTCAGCAAAATGTGTACTTCGACAGTACCTTGACGGAAAAGCCGTGAGCCGAGGGCAGTCTGACACCATGCCAGGGGAATATGGGGATGTGAACAGGAGCAACGCTTTGGCAGGACAGAGAGGCCCCAGCAGCTGTGCATCCTGGGGGAGCCGCTGGGAGCTCGCCCACCCCGCCTCTCACCACCTCCGCTAGACAGTTTCTGCACAGTCTGCCATCAAAAAGCCTTCTCTCTCTCCCCACATCGGTAGGCATCAGTCAGTCCATCGGAGCCCCACAGAAACTCCCACACAGAACATAATGAGCCATTAAACACGACTTTGAAGACAAATGTTTAACCACGGGGGAAAACATTCACAGTACATTGTTTAAGAAGGGTTCAAAACATTACGTTCAATAAGATCCACATTTTAAGTAAAAATACAGGAAAGAGAAAATATGCAAAAACTATACACTAAATATTCACTGTGTTTATTTCTAACTAGTTTTATATGTA
>NW_027399290.1:0-8247 GCF_003265705.2 Callorhinus ursinus | reverse complement strand
ATCATATGACCTCACTGATATGAGGAATTCTTAATCTCAGGAAACAACCTGAGTGTTGCTGGAGTGGTGGGGGGTGGGAGGGATAGGGTGGCTGGGTGATAGACATTGGGGAGGGTATGTGCCATGGTGAGCATTGTGAATTGTGCAAGACTGTTGAATCACAGATCTGTACTTCTGAAACAAATAATGCAACATATGTTAAGAAAAAAGAAAAAGAAGAAGATAGCTGTAGGGGAAGAATGAAGGGGAGTAAGTCGGAGGGGAAGACGAACCATGAGAGACGATGGACTCTGAAAAACAAATTGAGGGTTCTAGAGGGGAGGGGCGTGGGAGGATGGGTTAGCCTGGTGATGGGTATTAAAAAGGGCACATTCTGTGTGGAGCACTGGGTGTTATGCACAAACAATGAATCATGGAACACTACATTAAGAACTAATGATGTTATGTATGGTTATTAACATAACAATAAAAAATAACCAGTAAAAAAAAATAAAAAGATAAACTTATGTGGAAAGGCAAGGAATTGGAATAGCTTAAACAATTCTAAAACACAATAATAAAGTCTTCCCTGTATCCTGGTGTCAGTAGCCAGAAAGGACACTGTCTTCAGGGACAACGATGAGTCACAACTCCTTCTTCCTGCTCCCTCCTGCTCTATTCCTCTGGCAGGCAGCTGCAATGCCATGCCCTCAGCCTCTCTGCTCCTCTGAAACCCTAGCCAAACTGGTAGCCGGTAGGACGCTGACTGTATAGGCCAAGCTCCCTATGTCCTTAGCCTTTCCCCACATACCAGGAGCCCCTAGCAATTCACCCAGCTGCCCCAATCCTTCAAGCCTGGGGCTGCCTCTCTGGACCTACACCAGTGCAGTCCTTCACTCCAGGAACCTTGGGCTGTGTTCCCAAGGGAAGTGGATTCCCTTGTAGAACAGGTAGGAGGCAAGAGTCAACTGACGCTTTGCACCTGGACCCACCATACAAACTTTGTGTGCATTCAACTACTAGAAGCACAAGACTGACAAGAAGCCTCAGGTTGGTTTGCACAGTTTGGCCATGACTCCCTGGAAACATGGTGGCACAATAGCAAGTTGAGGAATGCCAGCAAGAAAGGGGAAAGATACACAAACACCCATCCTGGGGGCTGATTGGTACTCCTGCCAGGACGGGCAGTGTTAGGGGCAGAAAAGAGACTCCTGATGCCACTTGTTGGGTCCCATCAGGATCAGACAGATTGTGGCTATCTTACTGATGTGACTGTGGGGAGCTGGAACCTGGAGCTTCTTAGTCTGTCATTTCCTATTCTGTCTACTCTACTCCCACTCCTCAGTATACAGTTCCAAATTAAGAAAACAATACTTTGTATACATTGTGTTCAATATTGAAATTTAAATAAAGGTTAAGAACACAGTGGGAAGAGGCGGAGCAAGATGGTGGAGGAGTAGGAGACCTGGATTTCATCTGGTCTCAGGAATTCAGCTGAATGGGGATCAAACCATTCTGAACACCTACAAACTCAACAGGAGACTGAAGAAGAGAGTAGCAACAACTCTCTGAACAGAGAAGCGACCACTTACTGGAAGGTAGGACGTGCGGAGAAGTAATTCCGAGGTGATATTCAGGAGGATAGATGGCAGGGGAGGGGGCCTCCACCGCGTCTGGCAAGTGATAGAGCTGCAGAGCACAAAATCGGAACTTTTAGAATTCGGCTCCGCTGAGGGACTTCACTCCAGTGGCTAAGCGGGAGGTGGAAACTTCGCAGGACAGTGTGGTCTCAGGACCCTCGGAGTCACAGAAAGACCAGGGGTGCCTGAGTGTGGCAGAGCTCCCAGGTAGTGGAGTGGGGAAGCCGGCTGCAGAGACAGAGCCGAGGCGCGGGCTCTCAGCTCGGGGTGGCCATAAACTGTGATCCACAGTCCAGTCGGGCCACTGCTCCTCCAGCAGGGACCCAACAGTGGCAGATCTGGGAAGACTCCCCTTCCTCCCCTGGGAGGAGCGGCGCAGGAGCGCTCCGCAGGAATCTGCTGGGTTTGGAGACTCCACATCAGGTCAGATGCCAGAGATAGAAATGCATGGTCACGGACCAGGTGAGCACGGGGTGTGGCTGGAGACCAGGGAGATAGGAGTGATTGACTGCTTTTCTGTGAGGGCGCACTGAGGAGTGGGACCCCAAGTTCTCTGGTCCTCTGGGGTGGAGATTGGGAGGCCACCATTTTTCACTCTCGTCCTCCAAAGCCAAACGGAAAGCTTGCAAGGGAACAAAAGCTACCAAGAGCAAACCTGAGCAGATTATTTAGCACGGACCGGCAAAGGCGGGGCAATTCCGCCTCCGGCAAAGACATTTCAGAACCACGGCAACAGGCCACTCCCCCAGAAGATCAACAAGAACCACCAGCCAAGACAAGGTTTACCAATCAATGAGAACGGCAGGACTCCAGTGCTAGGGGAATACTGCACATAGAATTCACGGCTTTTTTACCATGATTCTTTAGTCTTTCAAAGTTAATTTTTTTAACTGTCTTTTTTTTTTTTTAATTTTCTTTTTCCCTTTTTCAACCAACATCTTATCAATCCCTTTTTTAAAAATTTTTTTTATTTTTCATTTTTAGAGTCATATTCTATCCCTTCATAGAGGTTATCCTTATTTTTGGCATATATATATATATATAAGTTGTTCTCTCTTTAAAATTTTGAGATACGGTTTCTTCTAACAGATCAAAATATACCCTAAATCTCTAGTGTATGGCTTTGTTCTAGTCTCCTCCCTGATCACATTCTCTCCCTTTTTTTCCTTTTTTTTTAAATCCTCTTCTTTCTTTTTCCAAACAACTTCTTACCTTATCAATTCATTTTATAAAAGCTTTTATACTTTTCATCTTTACAGTCATATTCCATCCCTTCACCGTATTAACCCTTATTTTGGTACATATATAACTTTTTCTTTCTTTAAAATTTTGGGAGGCACTTTCTTCTAACAGACCCAAACACACCCAAAATCTAGTGTGTGGCACTGATCAATGCACCAGCCTGATCATATTTGATCATATTCTGGGTTTTTTTGTTCTGTTTTTGTTTTTATCTTTTTTTTCTTTTTTCTTTCTTTCCCTTTCTTTTCCCCCGGTTTCAGGTCTTTCCTGATTTGTTTAGAGTATATTTTCTGTGGACGTTGTTACCCTGTTAGCATTTTATTCTCTCATTCATCTATTCTCCTTTGGACAAAATGACAAGACGAAAAACTCACCTCAACAAAAAGAACAAGAGGCAGTACTGACTGCCAGGGACCTACTCAATATGGATATTGGTACAATGTCAGAACTAGAGTTCAGAATGATGATTTTAAAGATACTAGCTGGGCTTGAAAAAAACATGGAAGTTATTAGAGAAACACATTCCAGAGAAATAAAAGAACTAAAATCTAACCAAGTCAAAATAAAAAAGGCTATTAATGAGGTGCAGTCAAAAATGGGGGCTGTAACTGCTAGGATAAATGAGGCAGAAGAGAGAATTAGAAATATAGAAGACCAAATGATGGAAAAAAAAGAAGCTGAGAAAAAGAGAGATAAACAACTACTGGATCAGAGGGCAGAATTTGAGAGATAAGTGATACGATAAGACGAAACAACATTAGAATGATTGGGATCCCAGAAGAAGAAGAAAAAGAGAGAGGGGCAGAAGGTATATTGGAGCAAATTATAGCAGAGAACTTCCCTAGTTTGGGGAAGGAAACAGGCATCAAAATCCAGGAGGCACAGAGAACCCCTCTCAAAATCAATAAAAATAGGTCAACACCCCGACATCTAAGAGTAAAACTTACAAGTCTCAGAGACAAAGAGAAAATCCTGACAGCAGCTGGGGAGAAGAGATATGTAACCTACAATGGTAGAAATATTAGATTGGCAACAGACCTATCCACAGAGACCTGGCAGGCCAGAAAGGACTGGCATGATGTCTTCAGAGCACTAAATGAGAAAAATAGACAGCCAAGAATACTATATCCAGCTAGGCTGTCATTGAAAATGAAAGGAGAGATAAAAAGCTTCCAAGACAAACAAAAACTGAAGGAATTTGCAAACACGAAACCAACCCTACAAGAAATATTGAAAGAGGTCCTCTAAGCAAAGAGAGAGCCTAAAAGCAACATAGACCAGAAAGGAACACAGACAATATACAGTAACAGTCACCTTACAGGCAATACAATGGCACTAAATTCATATCTTTCAATCGTTACCCTGAATGTAAATGGGCTAAATGTCCCAATCAAAAGACACAGGCTATCAGATTGGATAAAAGAACAAGACCCATCGATATGCTGTCTGCAAGAGACTCATTTTAGACCCAAAGACACCCCCACATTGAAAATGAGGGGGTGGAAAACCATTTACCGTGGTAATGGACACCAAAAGAAAGCTGGGGTGGCAATCCTTATATCAGACAAATTAGATTTTAAAACAAAGACTATAATAAGAGATGAGGAAGGACACTATATCCTACTTAAAGGGTCTATCCAACAAGAAGATCTAACAATTGTAAATATCTATGCCCCTAACATGGGAGCAGCCGATTATTTAAGGCAATTAATAACAAAAGCAAGGAAACACATTGACAACAATATAATAATAGTGGGGGACTTTAATACCTCCCTCACTAAAATGGACAGATCATCTAAGCAAAAGCTCAACAAGGAAATAAAGACTTTAAATGACAAACTGCACCAAATGGACTTCACAGATATTATCAGAACATTCTATCCCAAAGCAACAGGATACACATTCTTCTCTAGTGCCCATGGAACATTCTCCAGAATAGATCACACCCTAGGTCACAAATCAGGTCTCTCTGGTACCAAAAGATTGGGATCATTCCCTGCATTTTTTCAGACCAAAATGCTTTGAAACTAGAATGCAATCACAAGAGGAAAGTTGGAAAGAACTCAAATACATGGAGGCTAAAGAGCATCCTAATAAAGAATGAATGGGTCAACCAGGAAATTAAAGAAGAATTAAAAAATTCATGAAACAAATGAAAATGAAAACACAACTGTTCAAAATCTTTGGGATACAGCAAAGGTAGTCCTAAGAGGAAAGTATGTAGCAATACAAGACTTTCTCAAGAAACAAGAAAGGTCTCAAATACACAACCTAACCCTACACCTAAAAAAGCTGGAGAGAGAACAGCAAATAAAACCTAAACCCAGCAGGAGAAGAGAAATAATAAAGATCAGAGCACAAATCAATGAAATAGAAACCAAAAGAACAGTAGAACAGATCAACGAAACTAGGAGCCGGTTCTTTGAAAGAATTAACAAGATTGATAAACCCCTGGCCAGACTTATCAAAAAGAAAAGAGAAATGACCCAAATCAACAAAATCATGAAAGAAAGAAGAAAGAACACAACCAACACCAAAGAAATACAATTATAAGAACATATTATGATCGACTATATGCCAGCAAATTAGATAATCTGGAAGAAACAGATGCATTCCTAGAGATGTATCAACTACCAAAACTGAACCAGGAAGAAATAGAAAACCTGAACAGACCTATAACCACTAAGGAAATTGAAGCAGTCATCCAAAGTCTCCCAACAAACAAAAGCCCAGGGCCAGATGGCTTCCCAGGAGAAATCTACCAAACATTTAAGGAAGAATTAATACCTATTCTTCTGAAACTGTTCCAAAAAATAGAAATGGAAGGAAAACTTCCAAACTCGTTTTATGAGGCCACCATTACCTTGATCCCCAAACCAGACAAAGACCCCATCAAAAAGGAGAATTACAGACCAATATCCTTGATGAACATGGATGCAAAAATTCTCTCCAAAATACTAGCCAATAGGATCCAACAGTACATTAAAAGATTATTCACCACGACCAGGTAGGATTTATACCTGGGCTGTAAGTTTGGTTCATCATCCGCAAATCAATCAATGTGATACAATATATTAATAAAAGAAAGAACAAGAACCATATGACCTTCTCAATAGGTGCAGAAAAAGCATTTGACAAAGTACAGCATCCTTTTTTGATCAAACTCTTCAGAGTATACGCATAGAGGGTACATACCTCAATATCATAAAATCCATCTATGAAAAACCCACAGCAAATATCATTCTCAATGGGGAGAAACAGAGAGCTTTCCCCCTAAGGTCAGGAACACGTCAGGGATGTCCACTATCACCACTGCTATTCAACATATTATTAGAAGTCCTAGCCACAGCAATCAGACAACAAAAAGAAATCCAAGGCACCCGAATTGGCAAAGAAGTCAAACTCTCACTCTTTGCAGATGATATGATACTTTATGTGGAAAACCCAAAAGACTCCACCCCGAAACTGCTAGAACTCATACAGGAATTCAGTAAAGTGGCAGGATATAAAATCAATGCACAGAAATCAGTGGCATTCCTATACACCAACAACAATACAGAAGAGAGACAAATCAAGGAGTCGATCCCATTTACAATTGCACCCAAAACCATAAGATAACTAGGAATCAATTTAACCAAAGCGTCAAAGGATCTGTACTCAGAATACTATAAAATACTCATGAAAGAAATTGAGGAAGACACAAGAAATGGAAAAACGTTCCATGCTCATGGATTGGAAGAACAAATATTGTGAAGATGTCAAAGCTACCTAGAGCAATCTACACGTTCAATGCAATCCCCATCAAAATACCATCCACTTTTTTCAAAGAAATGGAACAAATAATCCTAAAATTTGTATGGAACCAGAAGAGACCTTGAATAGCCAGAGGAATGTTGAGAAAGAAAAGCAAAGCTGGCGGCATCACAATTCCAGACTTCAAGCTCTATTACAAAGCTGTAATCATCAAGACACTATGGTACTGGCACAAAAACAGACACATCGATCAATGGAACAGAATAGAGAGCCCAGAAATGAACCCTCAACCCTAGGGTCAACTCATCTTTGACAAAGCAGGAAAGAATGCCCAGTAGAAAAAAGACAGTCTCTTCAACAAATGGTGTTGGGAAAATTGGACAGCCACATTGAGAGGAATGAAACTGGCCCATTTCCTTACACCACACACAAAAATAGACTCCAAATGGTTGAAAGACCTAAATGTGAGACAGGAGTCCATCAACATCCTAAAGGAGAACACAAGCAGCAACCTCTTCAACGTCAGCTGCAGCAACTTCTTCCTAGAAACATCTCCAAAGGCAAGGGAAGCAAGGGCAAAAATGAACTATTGGGACCTCAAGATAAAAAGCTTTTGCACAGCAAAAGAAATAGTCAACAAAACCAAAAGACAACCGACAGAATGGGAGAAGATATTTGCAAGTGACATATCAGATAAAGGGCTAGTATCAAAGATCTATAAAGAACTTCTTAAACTCAACACCCAAAGAACAAATGATCCAATTAAGAAATGGGCAGAAGACATGAACAGACATTTTTCCAAAGACATCCAAATGGCCAACAGACACATGAAAAAGTGCTCAACATCGTTCAGCATCAGGGAAATCCAAATCAAAAGCTCAATGATATATCACTTCACACCACTCAGAATGGTTAAAATAACAAGTCAGGAAATGACAGATGTTGGCGGGCATGCGGGGAAAGGGGAATCCTCCTACACTGTTGGTGGGAATGCAAGCTGGTGCAGCCACTCTGGAAAACAGTATGGAGGTTCTTCAAAAAGCTGAAGATAGAGCTACCATACAATCCAGCAATTGCACTACTGGATATTTACCCCAAAGATACAAATGTAGGGATCCGAAGGGGTACATGCGTGCCGATGTTTATAGCAGCAATATCCACAATAGCCAAACTGGAAAAAGCCAAGGTGTTCATTGACAGATGAATGGATAAAGAAGATGTGGTATATACATACAATGGAATATTATGCAGCCATCAAAAAGAATGAAATCTTGCCATTTGCAACAACATGGATGGAACTGTAGGGTATTAAGCTGAGCGAAGTAAGTCAATCAGAGAAAGACATGTATCATATGACCTCACTGATATGAGGAATTCTTAATCTCAGGAAACAAACTGAGGGTTGCTGGAGTGGTGCAGGGTGGGAGGGATGGGGTGGCTGGGTGATAGACATTGGGGAGGGTATGTACTATGGTGAGCGCTGTGAAGTGTGCAAAACTGTTGAATTACAAATCTGTCCCTCTGAAGCAAATAATACATATTATGTTAAAAAAAAAAAGAAAGAAAGAAGAAGGTAGCAGGAGGGGAAGAATGAAGGGGGGGGAATCAGATGGGGAGATGAACCATGAGAGAC
>NW_027399289.1:6227-8248 GCF_003265705.2 Callorhinus ursinus | reverse complement strand
AATCAACGTGATACAATATATTAACAAAAGAAAGAACAAGAATCATATGATCCTCTCAATAGAAGCAGAGAAAGCATTTGAAAAGTAGAGCATCCTTTCTTGATAAAAACTCTTCAGAGTATAGGCATAGAGGTTACCTACCTCAATATCATAAAAGCCATCTATGAAAAACCTATAGCGAATATCATTCTCAATGGGGAAAAACTGAGAGCTTTCCCCCTAAGGTCAGGGATGCAGCAGAGATGTCCACTATCACCACTGCTATTCAACATAGTATTAGAAGTTCTAGCCACAGCAATCAGACAACTTAAAGAAATCAAAGGCATCCAAATCGGCAAAGAGGAAGTCAAGCTCTCACTCTTTGCAGATGATATGATACTGTATGTGGAAAATCCAAAAGACTCCACCCCAAAACTGGTAGAACTCATGCAGGAATTCAGTGAAGTGGCAGGATATAAAATCAATGTACAGAAATCAGTGGCATTCCTATACACCAACAACAAGACCGAAGAGAGAAATTAAGGAGTCGATCCCATTTACAATTGCACCCAAAATCATAAGATACCTAGGAATAAATTTAACCAAAGAGGCAAAGAATCTGTACTCAGAAAACTATAAAATACTCATGAAAGAAATGGAGGAAGACACAAAGAAATGGAAAAACGTTCCATGCTCATGGATTGGAAGAACAAACATTGTGAAGATGACAATGCTACCTAGAGCAATCGACACATTCAATGCAATCCTCATCAAAATACCATCCACTTTTTTCAAAGAAATGGAACAAATAATCTTAAAATTTGTATGGAACCAGAAGAGACCCTGAATAGCCAGAGGAATCTTGAAAAAGAAAAGCAAAGCTGGTGGCATCAGGATTCCAGACTTCCAGCTCTATTACAAAGCTGTCATCATCAAGACAGTATGGTACTGGCACAAAAACAGACACATAGATCAATGGAACAGAATCAAGAGCCCAGAAATGGACCCTCAACTCTATGGTCAACTCATCTTTGACAAGCAGGGAAGAATGTCCAATGGCAAAAAGACAGTCTCTTCAACAAATGATGTTGGGAAAATTGGACAGCCACATGCAGAAGAATGAAACTGGACCATTTGCTTACACCACACACAAAAATAGACTCCAAATGTTTGAAAGACCTAGATGTGAGACAGGAGTCCATCAAAATCCTAAAGGAGAACACAGACAGCAACGTCTTCGACCTCAGTCGCAGCAACTTCTTCCTAGAAACATCGCCAAAGGCACGGGAAGCAAGGGCAAAAATGAACTATTGGGATTTCATCAAGATAAAAAGCTTTTGCACAGCAGAAGAAACAGTCAACAAAACCAAAAGACAACCGACAGAATGGGAGAAAATATTTGCAAATGACATATCAGATAAAGGGCTAGTATCCAAAATCTAGAAAGAACTTATCAAACTCAACACCCAAAGAACAAATAGTTCAATCAAGACATGGGCAGAAGACATGAGCAGACATTTTTCCAAACGGCCAACAGACACATGAAAAAGTGCTCAACATCGCTCGGCATCAGGGAAATCCAAATGAAAACCTCAATGAGATACCACCTCACACCCGGCAGAATGGCTAAAATTAACAAGTCAGGAAATGACAGATGTTGGCGGGGATGCAGAGAAAGGGGAACCCTCCTACACTGTAGCTGGGAATGCAAGCTGGTGCAACCACTCTGGAAAACATTATGCAGGTTCCTCAAAAGTTGAAAATAGACCTATCATACCATCCAGCAATTGCACTACTGGGTACTTACCACACAGATACAAATGTAGGGATCCGAAGGGGTACGTGCACCCCAATGTTTATAGCAGCAATGTCCACAATAGCCAAACTGTGGAAAGAGCCAAAATGTCCATCAACAGATGAATGGATAAAGAAGAAGTGGTATATATACACACTGGAATATTATGCAGCCATCAAAAGGAACGAGATCTTGCCATTTGCAGTGACGTGGATGGAACTGGAGGGTGTTATGCTGAGTGAAATAA
>NW_027399289.1:0-6127 GCF_003265705.2 Callorhinus ursinus | reverse complement strand
AGGAGGGGAAAAATGAGGGGGGGGGAATCGGAGGGCGAGAAGAACCATGAGAGAAGATGGACTCTGAGAAACAAACTGAGGGTTGTAGAGGGGAGGGGGGTCGGGGGATGTGTTATCCTTGTCATGGGTTTTAAAGAGGGTACGTTCTGCGTGGAGCACTGGGTATTATTCACAAACAATGAACCATGGAACACTATACTAAAAACCAATGATGTAATGTATGGTGATTAACATAACAATAAAAAATTAAAATAAGAAAGAAAAGAAAAAAATTTTGCACACTTTTCCATCTCTAAGTTCAGCCAATAACAACTTGCCTTCATTTTAGATTAAAACCAGAATGTTTCTCATTTGAATTGCTCTTTACAGATTACATAAACCCTCCTTACACAGTAAATATTCCATTAGGTTGTTTCCAAATTCTAGCTCCATTCTACAAAAGAGGCTCAGAGAAGTTGAATGTCTTCTAGGTCACATGTCAAGAAGAGGCAGAGCTGACACTCCAACCTTGGCCATTCAGCTCCAGGAGCCATATCTTTCTACCATGGCCCATCATGCCACTGGGCCTCCTGGGCACATAGGTCCTTGGTCTGCCTCTCTTGGCCTGCAGTTCATGGCTGGAGAACCATTCTTTCCATGTTTCACATGCACACATACATGCACACACATAGATTGCTTCCCTCCCCTTGCTGGGGGCCCTTCCTTTCTGCTTTTTCATCATCACCCACTGTGAATAATGCTGTCAGATACATGGGATCTGCCACACACTACTTGTCAAGTTATGAAATCACAGTGGAAGCAGCAAAGGCAGAGGGCCGTATTCTTCTTTACAAACATAGCAGGTCCAGGGTGAAGCAAGATGACGGAGGTGTAGAAGACCTGGATTTCTTCTGGTCCCAGGAATTCAGCTGGATAGGAATCAAACCATTCTGAACACCTATCAACTCAACAGGAGATCAAACAAAAGAATAGCAACAACTCTCTGAACAGAAAAGCAACCACTTTCTGGAAGGTAGGATGTGCGGAGAAATGAATCCGAGGCGATATTCAGGAGGATAGATGGTGGGTGAGGGGGTCTCCATCGGCCACTTCTGGCAAGTGATAGAGCCACGGAGCACAAAATCGGAACTTTTAGAAGTCAGCTCTGCTGAGGGACGTCGCTCCAGTGGCTAAGAGGGGGGTGGAACCCTTATGGGGACAGTATGGTCTCAGGAACCTCGAGGTCACAGGAAGACCGGGGGTGCCTGAGTGCAGCAGACCTCCCAGGTATCGGAACAGGGAAGCCAGCTGCAGAGATGGAGCCAAGGCATGGGCTCTCAGCTCAGGGTTGCCATAAACTGTGATCCATGGCACAGGCTGGTCACTGCTCCTCCAGCAGGGACCTAACAAGCAGCAGATCTAGGGAGACTCCCCTTCCTCTCCTGGGAGGAGTGGCGTGGGAGCACACTGCAGGGGCCTGCTGGGATTGGAGACTCAACACGGGGTCGGGTGCCAGAGATAAAAATGCTCGGTCACAGGCCGGGTGAGCAAGAAGTGCGGCCAGAGACTGGGGAGACAGGAGTGATTGACTGCTTTTCTCTGGGGGCTCACTGAGGAGTGGAACCGCGAGTTCTCGGCTCCTCTGGGGCGGAGATTGGGAGGCCGCCATTTTAACTTTCGTCCTCTAAAGCTGTGCAGAAAGCTTGCAGGGAACAAAACCTCCCGAGAGCAAACCCGAGCAGATTACTTAGCCTGGAATGGCAAGGGCGGGGCAATTCCGCCTCTGGCAAAGACATTTGGGAACCGTGGCAACAGGCCCCTCCCCCAGAAGATCAGTACGAACAGCCAGCCAAGACCAAGTTTACTGGTCAATGAGAATGGCAGAACTCCAGCACTAGGAGAATACTGCACAGAGAATTTATGTCTTTTTTCCCATGATTCTTTAGTCTTTCAAAGTTAGTTTTCTTTTTAACTGTCTTTGAGTATTTTTTTGAATTTTTCTTTTTTCCTTTTTCAACCAACATCTTATTAACCCCTTTTTAAAAAAACATTTTTATTTTTCATTTTTAGAGTCATATTCTATCCCTTCATAGTAGTTACTCTTATTTTTGACATATATATATAGGATATTCTCTCTTTAAAATTTTGAGAAACAGTTTCTTATAACAGATCAAAATATACCCTAAATCTGTAGGGTATGGCTTTGTTCTAGTCTCCTGCCTGATCATATTCTCCCCCCCCCTTTTTTTTTTTTTAATCATTTTTTTTTTTTTTTCAAAGAACTTTTTTTCAATTCCTTCTATAAAATCTTTTATAATTTTCATCTTTATAGTCATATTCCATCCCTTCATTGTATTAACCCTTATTTTTGTACATATATAATTTTTCTTTCTTTAAAATTTTGGGAGGCACTTTCTTCTAACAGACCAAAATACACCCAAAATCTAGTGTGTGGCACTGATCTATGCACCAGCCTGATAATATTTGATCATATATTTTTTCTGTTTTTGTTTTTATCTTTTTTTCTTGCCTTTTCTTTTTCTTTTTCTTTTTCCTTTCTTTCCCTTTCCATTCCCCCAGTTTCAGGGCTTTTCTGATTTGTTTAGACTATATTTTCTTGGGACATTGTTACTCTGTTAGCATTTTGTTCTCTCATTCATGTATTCTTCTCTGGACAAAATGACAAGACGGAAAAAATCACCTCAACAAAAAGAACAAGAGGCAGTACCGACTGCAAAGGACCTAATCGATATGGATACGAGTACGATGTCAGAACTAGACTTCAGAATGATGATTTTAAAGATACTAGCCGGGCTTGAAAAAAGCATGGAAGTTATTAGAGAAACCTTTCTGGAGAAATAAAAGAACTAAAATCTAATCAAGTCAAAAATCAAAAAGGCTATTAATGAGGTACAATCAAAAAAGGAGGCTCCACCTGCTAGGATAAATGAGGTAGAAGAGAGAATTAGTGATATAGAAGAACGACTGATGGAAAATCAAGAAGCTGAGAAAAAGAGAGACAAACAACTACTGGATCACTAGGGCAGAATTCGAGAGATAAGTGACACCATAAGAAGAAACAATATTAGAATAATTGGGATCCCAAAAGGAGAAAGAGAGAGAGGGGCAGAAGGTATATTGGAGAAAATTAGAGCAGAGAACTTCCCTAATTTGGGGAAAAAAACAGGCATCAAAATCCGAGAGGCACAGAGAACCCCTCTCAAAATCAATAAAAATAGGTCAACACCCCAACATCTAATAGTAAAACTTACAAGTCTAAGAGACAAAGAGAAAATCGTGAAAGCACTTCAGGAGAGGAGATATGTAACCTACAATGGTAAAAACCTTAGATTGGCAACAGACCTATCCACAGAGACCTGGCAGGCCAGAAAGGACTGGCATGATATATTCAGAGCACTAAACGAGAAAAATATGCAGCCAAGAATACTATATCCAGCTAGGCTGTCATTGAAAATAGAAGGAGAGATAAAAATCTTCCAGGACAAACAAAAACTAAAGGAATTTGCAAACACGAAACCAGCCCTACAAGAATTATTGAAAGGGGTCCTCTAAGCAAAGAGAGAGCCTAAAAGCAGCATAGACCAGAAAGGAATACGGACAATATACAGTAACAGTCACCTTACGGGCAATACAATGGCACTAAATTCATATCTTTCAATAGTACGCTGAATGTAAATTGGCTAAATGTCCCAAACAAAAGACGCACGTATCAGCTAGGATAATAAAACAAGACCCATCCATATGCTGTGTGCAGGACACTCATTTCAGACACAAAGACACCCCCAGATTGAAAGTGAGGGTGTGGAAAACAATTTACCATGCTAATGGACACCAAAAGAAAGCTGGGGTGGCAATCCTTATATCAGACAAATTAGATTTTAAAACAAAGACTATAATAAGAGATGAGGAAGGATACCATATCCTACTTAAAGGGTCTATCCAACAAGAAGATCTAACAATTGTAAATAGCTATGCCCCTAACATGGGAGCAGCCGATTATATAAGGCAATTAATAACAAAAGCAAAGAAACACATCGACAACAATACAGTAATAGTGGGGGACGTTAACACCACCCTGACTGAAATGGACAGATCATCTAAGCAAAAGATCAACAAGGAAATAAAGACTTTTAAATGACACACTGGAACACATGGACTTCACAGACATATTCAGAACATTCCATCCCAAAGCAACAGAATACACATTCTTCTCTAGTACCCATGGAACATTCTCCAGAATTGATCACATTCTAGGTCACAAATCAGGTCTCAACTAGTCCCAAAAGACTGCGATCATTCCCTGCATATTTTCAGACCAAAATGTTTTGAAACTAGAACTCAGTCATAAGAGGAAAGTCAGAAAGAACTCAAATACTTGGAGGCTAAAAAGCATCCTACTAAAGAATGAATGGGTCAACCAGGAAATTAAAGAAGAATTAAAAATATTCATGGAAACCAATGAAAATGAAAACACAACTGTTCAAAATCTTTGGGATGCAGCAAAGGCAGTCCTGAGAGGAAAGTATATAGCAATACAAGCCTTTCTCAAGAAATAAGAAAGGTCTCAAATGCACAATTTAACCCTACACCTAAAGGAGCTGGAGAAAGAACAGCAAATAAAGCCTAAACCCAGCAGGAGAAGAGAAATCATAAAGATCAGAACAGAAATCAATGAAATAGAAACCAAAAAAACAGCAGACCAGATCAACGAAACTGGGAAAAAATTAACAAGATTGATAACCCCTGGCCAGACTTATTAAAAAGAAAGAGAAATGACCCAAATCAACAAAATCATGACTGAAAGAGGAGAGATCCCAACCAACACCAAAGAAATACAAACAATTATAAGAACATATTATGAGCAAAACTATGCCAGCCAATTAGATAATCTGGAAGAAATGGATACATTCCTAGAGATGTATCAACTACCAAAACTGAACGCAGAAGAAATAGAAAACCTGAATAGACCTAGAACCACTAAGGAAATTGAAGCAGTCATCAAAAATCTCCCAACAAACAAAAGCCCAGGGCCAGATGGCTTCCCAGGGGAATTCTACCAAACATTTAAAGAAGAATTAATACCTATTCTTCTGAAACTGTTCCAAAAACTAAAAATGGAAGGAAAACTTCCAAACTTGTTTTATGAGGCCACCATTCCCTTGATCCCCAAACCAGAAAAAGACCCTATCCAAAAGGAGAATTACAGACCCATATCCTTGATGAACATGGATGCAAAAATTCTCACCAAAATACTAGCCAATAGGATCCAACAATACATTAAAAGGATTATTCACCATGACCAAGTGGGATTTATCCTTGGGATGCAAGGTTGGTTCAACATCCACAAATCAATTAATGTGATACAATACATTAATCAAAGAGAGAAGAAGAACCATATGACCTTCTCAATAGATGCAGAAAAAGCATTTGACAAAGTACAGCATCCTTTCTTGATCAAAACTCTTCAGAGTATAGGCATAGAGGTTACCTACCTCACTATCATAAAGGCCATCTATGAAAAACATACAGCGAATATCATTCTCAATGGGGAAAAACTGAGAGCTTTCCCCCTAAGGTCAGGAACATGGCAGGGATGTCCACTATCACCACTGCTATTCAACATAGTATTAGAAGTCCTAGCCATGGCAACCAGACAACAAAAAAATAAATAAAAGGCATCCGAATCAGCAAAGAAGTCAAACTCTGACTCTTTGCAGATGATATGATACTTTATGTGGAAAACCCAAAAGACTCCACCCCAAAACTGCTAGAACTCATACAGGAATTCAGTCAAGTAGCAGGATATAAAATCAATGCACAGAAATGAGTGGCATTCCTATACACCAACAACAAGAAAGAAGAAAGAGAAATTAAGGAGTCGATCACATTTACAATTGCACCCAAAACAGTAAGATACCTAGGAATAAATCTAACCAAAGAGGCAAAGAATCTATACTCAGAAAACTATAAAATACTCATGAAAGAAATGGAGGAAGACACAAAGAAATGGAAAAACATTCCATGCTCATGGATTGGAAGAACAAATACTGTGAAGATGTCAATGCTACTTAGGGCAATCTACACATTCAATGCAATCCCCATCAAGATACCATCCACTTTTTTCAAA
>NW_027399288.1:0-8249 GCF_003265705.2 Callorhinus ursinus | reverse complement strand
ACTGTCTTGATGATGACAGCTTTGTAATAGAGCTTGAAATCTGGAATTGTGATGCCACCAGCTTTGCTTTTGTTTTTCAACATTCCTCTGGCTATTCGGGGTCTTTTCTGGTTCCATACAAATTTGAGGATTATTTGTTCCCTTTCTTTGAAAAAAGTGGATGGTATTTTGAAAGGGATTGCATTAAATGTGTAGATTGCTCTAGGTAGCATTGACATCTTTTTCACAATATATTTTCTTCCAATCCATGAGCATGGAACGTTTTTCCATTTCTTTGTGTCTTCCTCAATTTCTTTCATGGGTATTTTATAGTTTTCCAAGTACAGATTCTTTGCCTCATTGGTTAGATTTATTCCTAGCTATTTTACGGTTTTGGGTGCAATTGTAAATGGAATCGACTCCTTAATTTCTCTTTCTTCTGTCTTGTTGTTGGTGTACAGAAATACCACTGATTTCTGTGCATTAATTTTATATCCTGCTACTTTACTGAATTCCTGTATGAGTTCTAGCACTTTTGGGGTGAAGTCTTTTGGGTTTTCCACATAAAGTATCATATCATCTGCAAAGAGTGAGAGTTTGACTTCTTCTTTGCCAATTCGGATGCCTTTTATTTCTTTTTGTTGTCTGATTGCTGTGGCTAGGACTTCTAATACTATGTTGAATAGCAGTGGTGAGAGTGGACATCCCTGCCGCGTTCCTGACCTTAGGGGAAAAGCTCTCAGTCTTTCCCCATTGAGAATGATATTCGCTGTAGGTTTTTCATAGATGGCTTTTATGATATTGAGGTATGTACCCTCTATCCCTATCCTCTGAAGAGTTTTGATCAAGAAAGGATGCTGTACTTTGCCAAATGCTTTTTCTGCATCTATTAAGAGGATCCTATGGTTCTTGTTCTTTCTTTTATTAATGTATTGTATCATATTGATTGATTTGCGGATGTTGAACCAAACTTGCAGCCCAGGGATAAATCCCATTTGGTTGTGGTGAATAATCCTTTTAATGTACTGTGGGATCCTATTGGCTAGTATTTTGGTGAGAATTTTTGCATCCATGTTCATCAGGGATATTGGTCTATAATTCTCCTTTTTGATGGGGCCTTTGTCTGGTTTTGGGATCAAGGTAATGGTGGCCTCATAAAACGAGTTTGGAAGTTTTCCTTCCATTTCTATTTTTTGGAACAATTTCAGAAGAATAAGTATTAATTCTTCTTGAAATGTTTGGTAGAATTCCCCTGGGAAGACATCTGGCCCTGCGCTCTTGTTCCTTGGGAGATTTTTGATGACTGCTTCAATTTCCTTAGTGGTTATGGGTCTGTTCGGGTTTTCTATTTCTTCCTGGTTCAGTTTTGGTAGTGTATAGATCTCTAGGAATGCATCCATTTCTTCCAGATTATCTAATGTGCTGGCATAGAGTTGCTCATAATATGTTCTTATAATTGTTTGTATTTTTTGGTGTTGGTTGTGATCTCTCCTCTCTCATTCATGATTTTGTTGATTTGGGTCATTTCTCTTTTCTGTTTGATAAGTCTGGCCAGAGGTTTATCAATCTTATTAGTTCTTTCAAAGAACCAGCTCTTAGTTTCTTTGATCTGTTCAACTGTTCCTTTGGTTTCTATTTCATTGATTTCTGCTTTGATCTTTATTATTTCTCTTCTCCTGCTGGGTAGACTTTATCTGCTGTTCTTTTTCCAGTTTCTTTAGGTGTAGGGTTAGGTTGTGTAATTGAGACCTTTTTTGTTTCTTGAGAAAGGCTTCTATTGCTATATACTTTCCTCTTATGACTGCCATTGCCTGCATCCCAAAGAGTTTGAACAGTTGTGTTTTCATTTTCATTTGTTTTCATGATTTTTTTAAATTCTTTAATTCCCTGGTTGGCCCATTCATTCTTTAGTAGGATGCTCTTTAGCCTCCATATATTTGAGTTCTTTCCAACTTTCCTCTTGTGATTGAGTTCTAGTTTCAAAGCATTGTGGTCTGAAAATATGCAGGGAATGATTCCAATCTTTTGGTACCAATTGAGACCTGATTTGTGAGCTAGGATGTGATCTATTCTGGAGAATGTTCCATGGGCACTAGAGAAGAATGTGTATTCCGTTGCTTGGGGATGGAATGTTCTGAATATATCTGTGAAGTCCATTTGGTCCAGTGTGTCATTTAAAGTCCTTATTTCCTTGTTGATCTTTTGCTTAAATGATCTGTCCATTTCAGTGAGGGGGGTGTTAAAGTCCCCTACTATTACTGTATTGTTGTCAATGTGTTTCTTTGCTTTATTATTAATTGGCTGCTCCCATGTTAGGGGCATAGATATTTACAATTGTTGGATCTTCTTGTTGGATAGACCCTTTAAGTATGATATAGTCTCCTTCCTCATCTCTTATTATAGTCTTTGGCTTAAAATCTAATTTGTCTGGTATAAGGATTGCCAACCCAGCTTTCTTTTGGTTTCCATTGGCATGGTAAATGGTTTTCCATCCTCTCACTTTCAATCTGGAGGTGTCTTTGGGTCTAAAATGAGTCTTTTGCAGGCAGCATATCGATGGGTCTTGTTTTTTTATCCAATCTGATAGCCTGTGTCTTTTGATTGGGGCATTTACCTATTTACCTTCAGGGTAACTATTGAAAGATATGAATTCAGTGCCATTGTATTGCCTGTAAGGTGACTGTTACTGTATATTGTCTCTGTTCTTTTCTGGTCTTTGTTACTTTTAGGCTCTCTCTTTGCTTAGAGGACCCTTTTCAATATTTCTTGTAGGACTCGTTTTGTGTTTGCAAATTCCTTTAGTTTTTGTATCTCCTGGAAGCTTTTTATTTCTCCTATTTTCAATGACAGCCTAGTTGGATACAGTATTCTTGGCTGCATATTTTTTTCATCTAGTGCTCTGAATATACCATGCCAGTCCTTCCTGGCCTGCCAGGTCTCTGTGGATAGGTCTGTTGCCAATCTAATGTTTCTACCATTGTAGGTTACAGATCTCTTCTCCCGAGCTGCTTTCAGGATTTTCTCTTTGTCTCTAAGACTTGTAACTTTTACTATTAGATGTCGGGTGTTGACCTATTTTTATTGATTTTGAAGGGGGTTCTCTGTGCCTCCTGGATTTTGATGCCTGTTTCCTTCCCCAAATTAAGGAAGTTCTCTGCTATAATTTGCTCCAATATACCTTTTGCCCCTCTCCCTCTTTCTTCTTCTTCTGGGTTCCCAATTTTTCTAATGATGTTTCGTCTTATGGTATCGCTTATCTCTCAAACTCTGCCCTTGTGATCCAGTAGTTGTTTATCTCTCTTTTTCTCAGCTTCTTTATTTTCCATCATTTGGTCTTCTATATCACTAATTCTCTCTTTTGCCTTGTTTATTCTAGCAGTTAGAGCCTCCAGTTTTTATTGCATCTCATTAATACCCTTTTTTATTTTGACTTGGTTATATTCTAGTTCTTTTATTTCTCCAGAAAGAGTTTCTCTAATATCTTCCATGCTTTTCCCAGGCCCAGCTAGTATCTTTGTAATCGTCAGTCTGAACTCTAGTTCCAACATCTTACTAATGTCCGTATTGATTAGGTCCCTGGCAGTTGGTACTGCCTCTTGTTCTTGATTTTTTCCATCTTGTCATTTTGTCCAGAGGAGAATAGATGAATGAGAGAAGAAAATGTTAACAGGGTAACAATGACCCCAGAAAAGTATACACTAAACAAATCAGAAGAGACCTGAAACCTTGGGAATAGAAAGGAAAAGAAAGAAAAAAGAAAAAGATTTAAAAAAAAAGAATATGTTTAAATATGATCAGGCTGGTGAATAGATCAGTCCACACACTAAATTTTGGGCTTATTTTGGTCTGTTAGAAGAAACCTCCCTCCCAAAATTTTAAAGAAAGAAAAGCTTATATATGTACAAAAATAAGGGTAAATACAATGAAGGGACGGAATATGACTGTAAAGGTGTAAATTATAAAAGATTTTATAAAAGGAATTGATAAGATAAGAAGTTGGTTGAAAAAAGAAGGAAGAGAAATTAAATTTTAAAAAAAGGGAGAGAATGTGATCAGGCAGGAGACTAGAACAAAGCCATACACTGGAGATATAGTGTATATTTTGATCATTTAGAAGAAACTGTATCCCAATATTTTAAAGAGAGAACAACTTATATATATAGCAAAAATAAGGTTAGCTACTATGAAGGGATAGAATATGACTCTAAAAATGAAAAATAAAAAAGTTTTTTTTTTAAAGGGATTGATAAGATGTTGGTTGAAAAGGGGAAAAAGAAAAATTCAAAAAAAAAGAAAAAGAAAATTTTAAAAATTAACTTTGAAAGACTAAAGAATCATGGGGGGAAAAAGGAATGAATTCTAAGTGCTGTATTCCCCTAGTGCTGGAGTTCTGCCGTTCTCATTGATCGGTAAACTTGGTCTTGGCCGGCTGTTCTTGCTGATCTTCTGGGGGAGGGGCCTGTTGCCCTGGTTCTCAGATGTCTTTGCTGGAGGCAGAATTGCCCCGCCCTTGCCGGGGGCCAGGCTAAGTAATCTGTTCAGGTTTGCTCTCGGGACCTTTTGTTCCCTGCAAGCTTTCCGTTAGGCTTTGGAGGAGGAGAATGAAAATGGCAACCTCCCAATCTCTGCCACAGAGAAGCCAAGAACTCAGGGCCCCACTGCTCAGTGTGTCCCCAGAGGAAAGCAGTCAATCACTCCTGTCTCCCCAGTCTCCGGCCACACTCAGTGCTCACCCGGGCTGTGACCGAGCATTTCTATCTCTGGCACCTGACCCCGTGTGGAGTCTCCAAAGCCAGCAGATCCCTGCGGTGTGCTCCCATGCTGCTCCTCCCGGGAGAGGAAGGGGAGTCTCCCCAGATCTGCTGCTTGTTGGGTCCCTGCTAGAGGAGCAGTGGCCCAACTGTGCCGCGGATCATGGTTTATGGCCACCCCGAGCTGAGAGCCCCCTCCTCGGCTCCGTCTGTGCAGCCAGCTTCCCTGCTCCGATCCCTGGCAGCTCTGCTGCACTCAGGCACCCCCGGTCTTTCTGTGACCCCGAGGGTCCTGAGACCACACTGTCCCAGAGAGTGTCCCACCCCCCGCTTAGCCACTGGAGCAAAATCCCTCAGCAGAGCAGACTTCTGAAAGTTCTGATTTTGTGCTCCGCGGCTCTATCACCTGCCAGAAGTGGCCGACAGAGGCCCCCTACCCCATGGTCTCTCTTCCCAGATGATATCTCAGATTCACTTCTCCACACGTCCTATCTTCCAGAAAGTGGTCGCTTTTCTGTTCAGAGAGTGGCTGCTGTTCTTTTCTTCAATCTCCTGTTGAGTTCGTAGGTGTTCAGAATGGTTTGATCCCTATCTATCTGAATTCCTGGGGCCAGATGAAATTTAGGTCTCCTACTTCTCTGCCGTCTTGCTCCTCCCTATCTCTTACTTTTAAAAAAAGAACATAAAAAATCCACTTGACTTTGTTTTGGGTTTTTATGCATAATTCTAAAAGATGATGAGTAGTATTTTCCATATGCAATCCTGAGATTTACCAATATACATTTGTACTTTCCTTTGAATCAGAACAGTATATATCCATTAACAATTGCATTTTTTGTTTCCTTAAAACTATACCTTCAATGGCATTGACTTCTCTGCATTCTGACCATTTTTTTCCCTGGCCATCTTTTGCATTCAGAACCAATGGTATTCTTAAGGCTGAGGTGACACTATCAATTCAAACTAAGCTTTTATCTATAGCAATTACCTTGCAATTCTGGAGTGAATTCTCTGAATTCATTTCAATGGCAACACACAAATGACCATTCCACTTTATGACAAAAGTGAGAGTATACACAGGAATTATCGGCTATAACTGCTTATTGACACTGATGATTTGTATTGCCATAATTCATTGTCATGTGAATCATCCCAATTGCCTGAGGGCATACTCACGAATGCATCATTTCTCAAATGTTGATGTACATCAGAATCACTGAAGGTGTTCATTAAGGTTAACATTCCCTGGCCACACTCAGTAGACCTCCCTAAGAACCAACAACATGCATATTTAATGAGCATCCCAGGTGATTCTGATACAGATGGTGTGGGAATCTGGTTTCAGAAACAAGTGTGGAACTTCATATAAAAATGTTTGAAAGCAGGTGGCTACTAGCTACAAGAAAACCTCTCAGTGAAAGTAATGAGACTGATCATCTGTTAAATTTAATGCTCTATTCTAAATGAAAATTATAGGAGCAAACCTAATTGATTGCTATGTGTTAATTAACAGGGGGGAAATAACAAAAATGTCTCTAGTACCACAATCTGCAGGATGGTTTGTACTTAAAGAGAAAATGGCTGTTTTATTAGTATAGTTACATTATTTGGGTGAGGAAAATTTTCAAGATTCTGGAAACTGAGAAATTTGTTTCCTATAAAAAGAGGTTGGAAATCTTAAGAATTTCTTCAGATCTGCAAAGTTCTGATATGTCATTTTTCCCATTGGACTAGAAATATATCGGTAGTAAACATATTGCTTATTTGGACAGAAAATCAGCAATTGCATTTAAATCTTTCCATAGGTACCTAAAAAGTTCATATGGCTGAGACTGATTAGATGAAAGCCAAATAACAAAGCCATATTTGTAACCTCCTTTGCCAACGTTGTTCCCTTTCTCATCACAAACTCAGGCACATATAAATGAATTCATCCTAAATATCTCTTGCTTTTTTACCAATTATTTGAGCTAGTGAGATCATCCTGATATGCTTAATCTCTACTCTTATTTAAACTGATAGATAATAACAAAATAATGTTCTGGATTAAGGGAAAATAATTGGTAATTTATTAGCTCATAATGGAAATAGTTAAAGCATATTGTGACTTTTTTAATAGCAGCACATCATTATCAAGGTTCTTAGTAATAAGGACCAGAGACAAACAAATGCTCCCAGGGCTTTCCGAAAGTATAATCATGTTTACCTTTTTTCTTGAGTATAAAAATGCTTGTAGAATCTTTGGGAAATGTGTAATCAGTGAGAAGTCAAGAAATGAAAAAGTGCAAAGATAGAGTAATGAAGCAGAGACTAACTTGGACCAACTTTAGAGTTGGGCAAATATGTAAGAAAGTGAAATAGTGAACATTTGATTTCTAAGTAGAGAAATTTCATTTCTATGAAAGTCAGAAATTTAAAATAAGCTTCTGACTAATAGGGAAGTCAGGAATATTTCTAGCAGATGGACTTCAGACACTTGTGAAGTGGTTGGAAACACTGCTATCTTTAAGCAAATTCCAACCACTAATATTGCAGGGTCAAATCAATACCCTTCCTATAGGAAGCATCTTTTCCCAACACCAGGCCCTCTCTCTAAATTTCTGAATGTGAGGGACACCTGGGTGGCTCAGGCAGTTAAGCGTCTGCCTTTGACTCAGGTCAGGATCCCGAGGGCCTAGGATCAAGTCCCACATTAGGCTCCCTGCTTGGCAGGGAGTCTGCTTCTCCCTCTACTCCTCTCCACTGCTTGTGACCTCCCTCTCTCTCTCCCTCTCACTCTGTCTCTCTCAAATAAATAAAATATTTGAATAAAATAAATTTCTGAATGTGAATGTCATAAAGAAAGAGGAAAATATACAGAGATGAGAATATAATGCATTATTTGTTTTCCAAGTGCATAGTTATTAAGGAAAGTATTTTAGAGGTAGACAGAAGAGAAGAAATAATAGAAAGTCCAGAAGTATTTACAAGAAAATTTTACATCTTAGAAATGTCTGATTCACTGCCAGTTACCTCTCCACTTCTGTGTCCACTGGGCCTCAAGCTGAACATGTAAGCTTATCCTACAGAGGGACACAACTGTTACCAAGTTGGTCTCCACAGAAATATCTTGTCACCTCTTGTCTTCATATAGTTGAACAGCAAATAGGTAATGAGCACCTAACATGTGTGAGAAACTGTGCCAGCCCCGTTCAGATTTCAAAAGCATTCAAGAATAATCCCTACCCTGGGGGGGTGGGGGGATGGGTTAGCCTGGTGATGGGTATTAAAGAGGGCACATTCTGCGTGGAGCACTGGGTGTTATGCACAAACAATGAATCATGGAACACTACATCAAAAACTAATGATGATGGTGATTAACATAACAATAAAAATTATTAAAAAACAAAAAGAATAATCCCTACCCTTATAGAACTTAGATGTTCTGGTAGAGAGCAAAGGCAAATGTGCAAAGTCCCACCACATAAAAATAAAGTTCTGGGTTTGTTGCCAGGAGAGACCTCACATTTGTTTAGGAGA
>NW_027399287.1:0-8249 GCF_003265705.2 Callorhinus ursinus | reverse complement strand
ACTGTCTTGATGATGACAGCTTTGTAATAGAGCTTGAAATCTGGAATTGTGATGCCACCAGCTTTGCTTTTGTTTTTCAACATTCCTCTGGCTATTCGGGGTCTTTTCTGGTTCCATACAAATTTGAGGATTATTTGTTCCCTTTCTTTGAAAAAAGTGGATGGTATTTTGAAAGGGATTGCATTAAATGTGTAGATTGCTCTAGGTAGCATTGACATCTTTTTCACAATATATTTTCTTCCAATCCATGAGCATGGAACGTTTTTCCATTTCTTTGTGTCTTCCTCAATTTCTTTCATGGGTATTTTATAGTTTTCCAAGTACAGATTCTTTGCCTCATTGGTTAGATTTATTCCTAGCTATTTTACGGTTTTGGGTGCAATTGTAAATGGAATCGACTCCTTAATTTCTCTTTCTTCTGTCTTGTTGTTGGTGTACAGAAATACCACTGATTTCTGTGCATTAATTTTATATCCTGCTACTTTACTGAATTCCTGTATGAGTTCTAGCACTTTTGGGGTGAAGTCTTT
This sequence comes from Callorhinus ursinus, assembly GCF_003265705.2. NCBI lineage: Eukaryota > Metazoa > Chordata > Mammalia > Carnivora > Otariidae > Callorhinus > Callorhinus ursinus. The sequence goes on along the minus strand of NW_027399287.1, from coordinate 7,719 downwards.
TGGGTTTTCCACATAAAGTATCATATCATCTGCAAAGAGTGAGAGTTTGACTTCTTCTTTGCCAATTCGGATGCCTTTTATTTCTTTTTGTTGTCTGATTGCTGTGGCTAGGACTTCTAATACTATGTTGAATAGCAGTGGTGAGAGTGGACATCCCTGCCGCGTTCCTGACCTTAGGGGAAAAGCTCTCAGTCTTTCCCCATTGAGAATGATATTCGCTGTAGGTTTTTCATAGATGGCTTTTATGATATTGAGGTATGTACCCTCTATCCCTATCCTCTGAAGAGTTTTGATCAAGAAAGGATGCTGTACTTTGCCAAATGCTTTTTCTGCATCTATTAAGAGGATCCTATGGTTCTTGTTCTTTCTTTTATTAATGTATTGTATCATATTGATTGATTTGCGGATGTTGAACCAAACTTGCAGCCCAGGGATAAATCCCATTTGGTTGTGGTGAATAATCCTTTTAATGTACTGTGGGATCCTATTGGCTAGTATTTTGGTGAGAATTTTTGCATCCATGTTCATCAGGGATATTGGTCTATAATTCTCCTTTTTGATGGGGCCTTTGTCTGGTTTTGGGATCAAGGTAATGGTGGCCTCATAAAACGAGTTTGGAAGTTTTCCTTCCATTTCTATTTTTTGGAACAATTTCAGAAGAATAAGTATTAATTCTTCTTGAAATGTTTGGTAGAATTCCCCTGGGAAGACATCTGGCCCTGCGCTCTTGTTCCTTGGGAGATTTTTGATGACTGCTTCAATTTCCTTAGTGGTTATGGGTCTGTTCGGGTTTTCTATTTCTTCCTGGTTCAGTTTTGGTAGTGTATAGATCTCTAGGAATGCATCCATTTCTTCCAGATTATCTAATGTGCTGGCATAGAGTTGCTCATAATATGTTCTTATAATTGTTTGTATTTTTTGGTGTTGGTTGTGATCTCTCCTCTCTCATTCATGATTTTGTTGATTTGGGTCATTTCTCTTTTCTGTTTGATAAGTCTGGCCAGAGGTTTATCAATCTTATTAGTTCTTTCAAAGAACCAGCTCTTAGTTTCTTTGATCTGTTCAACTGTTCCTTTGGTTTCTATTTCATTGATTTCTGCTTTGATCTTTATTATTTCTCTTCTCCTGCTGGGTAGACTTTATCTGCTGTTCTTTTTCCAGTTTCTTTAGGTGTAGGGTTAGGTTGTGTAATTGAGACCTTTTTTGTTTCTTGAGAAAGGCTTCTATTGCTATATACTTTCCTCTTATGACTGCCATTGCCTGCATCCCAAAGAGTTTGAACAGTTGTGTTTTCATTTTCATTTGTTTTCATGATTTTTTTAAATTCTTTAATTCCCTGGTTGGCCCATTCATTCTTTAGTAGGATGCTCTTTAGCCTCCATATATTTGAGTTCTTTCCAACTTTCCTCTTGTGATTGAGTTCTAGTTTCAAAGCATTGTGGTCTGAAAATATGCAGGGAATGATTCCAATCTTTTGGTACCAATTGAGACCTGATTTGTGAGCTAGGATGTGATCTATTCTGGAGAATGTTCCATGGGCACTAGAGAAGAATGTGTATTCCGTTGCTTGGGGATGGAATGTTCTGAATATATCTGTGAAGTCCATTTGGTCCAGTGTGTCATTTAAAGTCCTTATTTCCTTGTTGATCTTTTGCTTAAATGATCTGTCCATTTCAGTGAGGGGGGTGTTAAAGTCCCCTACTATTACTGTATTGTTGTCAATGTGTTTCTTTGCTTTATTATTAATTGGCTGCTCCCATGTTAGGGGCATAGATATTTACAATTGTTGGATCTTCTTGTTGGATAGACCCTTTAAGTATGATATAGTCTCCTTCCTCATCTCTTATTATAGTCTTTGGCTTAAAATCTAATTTGTCTGGTATAAGGATTGCCAACCCAGCTTTCTTTTGGTTTCCATTGGCATGGTAAATGGTTTTCCATCCTCTCACTTTCAATCTGGAGGTGTCTTTGGGTCTAAAATGAGTCTTTTGCAGGCAGCATATCGATGGGTCTTGTTTTTTTATCCAATCTGATAGCCTGTGTCTTTTGATTGGGGCATTTACCTATTTACCTTCAGGGTAACTATTGAAAGATATGAATTCAGTGCCATTGTATTGCCTGTAAGGTGACTGTTACTGTATATTGTCTCTGTTCTTTTCTGGTCTTTGTTACTTTTAGGCTCTCTCTTTGCTTAGAGGACCCTTTTCAATATTTCTTGTAGGACTCGTTTTGTGTTTGCAAATTCCTTTAGTTTTTGTATCTCCTGGAAGCTTTTTATTTCTCCTATTTTCAATGACAGCCTAGTTGGATACAGTATTCTTGGCTGCATATTTTTTTCATCTAGTGCTCTGAATATACCATGCCAGTCCTTCCTGGCCTGCCAGGTCTCTGTGGATAGGTCTGTTGCCAATCTAATGTTTCTACCATTGTAGGTTACAGATCTCTTCTCCCGAGCTGCTTTCAGGATTTTCTCTTTGTCTCTAAGACTTGTAACTTTTACTATTAGATGTCGGGTGTTGACCTATTTTTATTGATTTTGAAGGGGGTTCTCTGTGCCTCCTGGATTTTGATGCCTGTTTCCTTCCCCAAATTAAGGAAGTTCTCTGCTATAATTTGCTCCAATATACCTTTTGCCCCTCTCCCTCTTTCTTCTTCTTCTGGGTTCCCAATTTTTCTAATGATGTTTCGTCTTATGGTATCGCTTATCTCTCAAACTCTGCCCTTGTGATCCAGTAGTTGTTTATCTCTCTTTTTCTCAGCTTCTTTATTTTCCATCATTTGGTCTTCTATATCACTAATTCTCTCTTTTGCCTTGTTTATTCTAGCAGTTAGAGCCTCCAGTTTTTATTGCATCTCATTAATACCCTTTTTTATTTTGACTTGGTTATATTCTAGTTCTTTTATTTCTCCAGAAAGAGTTTCTCTAATATCTTCCATGCTTTTCCCAGGCCCAGCTAGTATCTTTGTAATCGTCAGTCTGAACTCTAGTTCCAACATCTTACTAATGTCCGTATTGATTAGGTCCCTGGCAGTTGGTACTGCCTCTTGTTCTTGATTTTTTCCATCTTGTCATTTTGTCCAGAGGAGAATAGATGAATGAGAGAAGAAAATGTTAACAGGGTAACAATGACCCCAGAAAAGTATACACTAAACAAATCAGAAGAGACCTGAAACCTTGGGAATAGAAAGGAAAAGAAAGAAAAAAGAAAAAGATTTAAAAAAAAAGAATATGTTTAAATATGATCAGGCTGGTGAATAGATCAGTCCACACACTAAATTTTGGGCTTATTTTGGTCTGTTAGAAGAAACCTCCCTCCCAAAATTTTAAAGAAAGAAAAGCTTATATATGTACAAAAATAAGGGTAAATACAATGAAGGGACGGAATATGACTGTAAAGGTGTAAATTATAAAAGATTTTATAAAAGGAATTGATAAGATAAGAAGTTGGTTGAAAAAAGAAGGAAGAGAAATTAAATTTTAAAAAAAGGGAGAGAATGTGATCAGGCAGGAGACTAGAACAAAGCCATACACTGGAGATATAGTGTATATTTTGATCATTTAGAAGAAACTGTATCCCAATATTTTAAAGAGAGAACAACTTATATATATAGCAAAAATAAGGTTAGCTACTATGAAGGGATAGAATATGACTCTAAAAATGAAAAATAAAAAAGTTTTTTTTTTAAAGGGATTGATAAGATGTTGGTTGAAAAGGGGAAAAAGAAAAATTCAAAAAAAAAGAAAAAGAAAATTTTAAAAATTAACTTTGAAAGACTAAAGAATCATGGGGGGAAAAAGGAATGAATTCTAAGTGCTGTATTCCCCTAGTGCTGGAGTTCTGCCGTTCTCATTGATCGGTAAACTTGGTCTTGGCCGGCTGTTCTTGCTGATCTTCTGGGGGAGGGGCCTGTTGCCCTGGTTCTCAGATGTCTTTGCTGGAGGCAGAATTGCCCCGCCCTTGCCGGGGGCCAGGCTAAGTAATCTGTTCAGGTTTGCTCTCGGGACCTTTTGTTCCCTGCAAGCTTTCCGTTAGGCTTTGGAGGAGGAGAATGAAAATGGCAACCTCCCAATCTCTGCCACAGAGAAGCCAAGAACTCAGGGCCCCACTGCTCAGTGTGTCCCCAGAGGAAAGCAGTCAATCACTCCTGTCTCCCCAGTCTCCGGCCACACTCAGTGCTCACCCGGGCTGTGACCGAGCATTTCTATCTCTGGCACCTGACCCCGTGTGGAGTCTCCAAAGCCAGCAGATCCCTGCGGTGTGCTCCCATGCTGCTCCTCCCGGGAGAGGAAGGGGAGTCTCCCCAGATCTGCTGCTTGTTGGGTCCCTGCTAGAGGAGCAGTGGCCCAACTGTGCCGCGGATCATGGTTTATGGCCACCCCGAGCTGAGAGCCCCCTCCTCGGCTCCGTCTGTGCAGCCAGCTTCCCTGCTCCGATCCCTGGCAGCTCTGCTGCACTCAGGCACCCCCGGTCTTTCTGTGACCCCGAGGGTCCTGAGACCACACTGTCCCAGAGAGTGTCCCACCCCCCGCTTAGCCACTGGAGCAAAATCCCTCAGCAGAGCAGACTTCTGAAAGTTCTGATTTTGTGCTCCGCGGCTCTATCACCTGCCAGAAGTGGCCGACAGAGGCCCCCTACCCCATGGTCTCTCTTCCCAGATGATATCTCAGATTCACTTCTCCACACGTCCTATCTTCCAGAAAGTGGTCGCTTTTCTGTTCAGAGAGTGGCTGCTGTTCTTTTCTTCAATCTCCTGTTGAGTTCGTAGGTGTTCAGAATGGTTTGATCCCTATCTATCTGAATTCCTGGGGCCAGATGAAATTTAGGTCTCCTACTTCTCTGCCGTCTTGCTCCTCCCTATCTCTTACTTTTAAAAAAAGAACATAAAAAATCCACTTGACTTTGTTTTGGGTTTTTATGCATAATTCTAAAAGATGATGAGTAGTATTTTCCATATGCAATCCTGAGATTTACCAATATACATTTGTACTTTCCTTTGAATCAGAACAGTATATATCCATTAACAATTGCATTTTTTGTTTCCTTAAAACTATACCTTCAATGGCATTGACTTCTCTGCATTCTGACCATTTTTTTCCCTGGCCATCTTTTGCATTCAGAACCAATGGTATTCTTAAGGCTGAGGTGACACTATCAATTCAAACTAAGCTTTTATCTATAGCAATTACCTTGCAATTCTGGAGTGAATTCTCTGAATTCATTTCAATGGCAACACACAAATGACCATTCCACTTTATGACAAAAGTGAGAGTATACACAGGAATTATCGGCTATAACTGCTTATTGACACTGATGATTTGTATTGCCATAATTCATTGTCATGTGAATCATCCCAATTGCCTGAGGGCATACTCACGAATGCATCATTTCTCAAATGTTGATGTACATCAGAATCACTGAAGGTGTTCATTAAGGTTAACATTCCCTGGCCACACTCAGTAGACCTCCCTAAGAACCAACAACATGCATATTTAATGAGCATCCCAGGTGATTCTGATACAGATGGTGTGGGAATCTGGTTTCAGAAACAAGTGTGGAACTTCATATAAAAATGTTTGAAAGCAGGTGGCTACTAGCTACAAGAAAACCTCTCAGTGAAAGTAATGAGACTGATCATCTGTTAAATTTAATGCTCTATTCTAAATGAAAATTATAGGAGCAAACCTAATTGATTGCTATGTGTTAATTAACAGGGGGGAAATAACAAAAATGTCTCTAGTACCACAATCTGCAGGATGGTTTGTACTTAAAGAGAAAATGGCTGTTTTATTAGTATAGTTACATTATTTGGGTGAGGAAAATTTTCAAGATTCTGGAAACTGAGAAATTTGTTTCCTATAAAAAGAGGTTGGAAATCTTAAGAATTTCTTCAGATCTGCAAAGTTCTGATATGTCATTTTTCCCATTGGACTAGAAATATATCGGTAGTAAACATATTGCTTATTTGGACAGAAAATCAGCAATTGCATTTAAATCTTTCCATAGGTACCTAAAAAGTTCATATGGCTGAGACTGATTAGATGAAAGCCAAATAACAAAGCCATATTTGTAACCTCCTTTGCCAACGTTGTTCCCTTTCTCATCACAAACTCAGGCACATATAAATGAATTCATCCTAAATATCTCTTGCTTTTTTACCAATTATTTGAGCTAGTGAGATCATCCTGATATGCTTAATCTCTACTCTTATTTAAACTGATAGATAATAACAAAATAATGTTCTGGATTAAGGGAAAATAATTGGTAATTTATTAGCTCATAATGGAAATAGTTAAAGCATATTGTGACTTTTTTAATAGCAGCACATCATTATCAAGGTTCTTAGTAATAAGGACCAGAGACAAACAAATGCTCCCAGGGCTTTCCGAAAGTATAATCATGTTTACCTTTTTTCTTGAGTATAAAAATGCTTGTAGAATCTTTGGGAAATGTGTAATCAGTGAGAAGTCAAGAAATGAAAAAGTGCAAAGATAGAGTAATGAAGCAGAGACTAACTTGGACCAACTTTAGAGTTGGGCAAATATGTAAGAAAGTGAAATAGTGAACATTTGATTTCTAAGTAGAGAAATTTCATTTCTATGAAAGTCAGAAATTTAAAATAAGCTTCTGACTAATAGGGAAGTCAGGAATATTTCTAGCAGATGGACTTCAGACACTTGTGAAGTGGTTGGAAACACTGCTATCTTTAAGCAAATTCCAACCACTAATATTGCAGGGTCAAATCAATACCCTTCCTATAGGAAGCATCTTTTCCCAACACCAGGCCCTCTCTCTAAATTTCTGAATGTGAGGGACACCTGGGTGGCTCAGGCAGTTAAGCGTCTGCCTTTGACTCAGGTCAGGATCCCGAGGGCCTAGGATCAAGTCCCACATTAGGCTCCCTGCTTGGCAGGGAGTCTGCTTCTCCCTCTACTCCTCTCCACTGCTTGTGACCTCCCTCTCTCTCTCCCTCTCACTCTGTCTCTCTCAAATAAATAAAATATTTGAATAAAATAAATTTCTGAATGTGAATGTCATAAAGAAAGAGGAAAATATACAGAGATGAGAATATAATGCATTATTTGTTTTCCAAGTGCATAGTTATTAAGGAAAGTATTTTAGAGGTAGACAGAAGAGAAGAAATAATAGAAAGTCCAGAAGTATTTACAAGAAAATTTTACATCTTAGAAATGTCTGATTCACTGCCAGTTACCTCTCCACTTCTGTGTCCACTGGGCCTCAAGCTGAACATGTAAGCTTATCCTACAGAGGGACACAACTGTTACCAAGTTGGTCTCCACAGAAATATCTTGTCACCTCTTGTCTTCATATAGTTGAACAGCAAATAGGTAATGAGCACCTAACATGTGTGAGAAACTGTGCCAGCCCCGTTCAGATTTCAAAAGCATTCAAGAATAATCCCTACCCTGGGGGGGTGGGGGGATGGGTTAGCCTGGTGATGGGTATTAAAGAGGGCACATTCTGCGTGGAGCACTGGGTGTTATGCACAAACAATGAATCATGGAACACTACATCAAAAACTAATGATGATGGTGATTAACATAACAATAAAAATTATTAAAAAACAAAAAGAATAATCCCTACCCTTATAGAACTTAGATGTTCTGGTAGAGAGCAAAGGCAAATGTGCAAAGTCCCACCACATAAAAATAAAGTTCTGGGTTTGTTGCCAGGAGAGACCTCACATTTGTTTAGGAGA
>NW_027399286.1:0-8250 GCF_003265705.2 Callorhinus ursinus | reverse complement strand
CATCGGGCTCCCTGCTTGGCCAGAAGCCTGCTTCTCCCTCTCCCACTCCTCCTGCTTGTGTTCCCTCTCTTGCTGTCTCTCTCTGTCAAATAAAGAGATAAAATCTTAATAAATAAACAAATAGTTGTGACCTATATGCTTATATTTGTCTTTACACATGTCTGAATTTGGAGGCCAGTTCACATGTTTTACAGATGGCTACACAGGTCTGCATTTTATAGACTACTTTTGTATGTGATCTTAGTACTTTTTTTTTTTTTTTTGAGAGAGAGAGAGAGATCATGAGGGTGGGGAAGGGCAGAGGGAGAGGAAGAGAAAGAATCTCAAGCGGACTCCCCACCCAGCATGAGCCTGGTGCGGGGCTTGATCTCACAGTCATGAGATTATGACCTGAGCTGAAATCAGGAGTTGGTCACTTAACTGACTGAGCCACCCAGGTGCCCCTCTTATTAATATTTTTATAAAAATTGCTATGATGTATCACTTTAGCCATTAAAATATACGTTATATATGTTATATAATCATGTAATGTAATACACATATTTTAATGGCTAAAAGAAAGTGGTAAGAACCTATCTTACAGTCAGAAATGTTCAGGGGCACCTGGGTGGCTCAGTGGGTTGGACGTCTGGCTCTTGGTTTTGGCTCAGGTTATGATCTCAGGTCATGGGATTGAGCCCTGTGTGGGGCTCTGCACTCAGCAGGGAGAGTGCTTGATATTCTCTCTCCCTCTCCCCCTGCTCGCTCTCTCTCTCAAATAAATCTTTTTAAGAAAATGTTCAGTAGTTTAACTTGGACACAGAGAGCATATTTTATCTCTCATTAGAGCATGCCAGGTAATTCCAAACAATAATATTGGTCTAGATGGAAATTTACTGAAGAATCTGGTGTGTGGAAAATATTGTACCTGAAACAAAGTATATAATTTTATGTCTTTAAACAGTTATTTCTGGGGCGCCTGGGTGGCTCAGATGGTTAAGCGTCTGCCTTCGGCTCAGGTCATGATCCCAGGGTCCTGGGATCGAGTCCCACATCGGGCTCCCTGCTCCTTGGGCGCCTGCTTCTGCCTCTGCCTCTCTCTCTCTCTCTCTCTCTGTCTCTCATGAATAAATAAATAAAATCTTTAAAGAAAAAATAAACAGTTATTTCTGTATAATGAGTAGCTGTTACCCAAATTCTGTTGTCTTAATAAATTTAAAGTTACATGATTTCTGGTGCTGGATATTTTCAATACAATTCTTCCAAGCTCTCTGAGCGTCATCGTTTATTCTCCCTTTCTTTTTAGGGTAACCTACAGTTGCTGCAGAACTGCTTGGCAGTGTTAAATGGAGACACATAAGCCACACTCCACCTTCAGTTAAAAAGGGCTGCCTTCCTTCAGATTTTATTTTTGTTTTCTTAATGGTATTAAGCATTTACTGCTCACTGGAAACAGAAGAAACAGCTGTCAAAGTGCATCTACTCCCTTTTTCCGAGAAACCACGGAGCGGTGCCGTCCATGGGCTCTGCCAGTGTGCACGGTGGGACGCCGTGCCCCTGCACCTATGTGCCCCCTGTGGCAGTTGGCCCTCACCGTGCGCACCTCCTCTCCCGAAGCCCAAAGTTCAGTCTTGTTTTAAGTAGCCTCTGTAACTGTGTTTATTTTATGAATAGTATTCCTTATGGCTGCCAGTCTTACTTACTTTTAAGTACCCCTGAAGTTTAACCCTTTTAAAAAAACACATTGTTCAAACAAGATAAAGATTGCCATTACCTTTTTTTGAATTTTGTTTTTAAAAAACATTGTATACCACCTTAGTTCATTCATGTATCCTGGTAAAGCATCTTAATCGGACTTATTTTTAATTAATGAACATTTCTTAGAAGTTTTGGGACAGATTTTATGTAATCTTTATAAAAAGTATGATTTCTGATGAAAAGCAAATGCATTAGTATGTTTGCCTTAAACTTGTAGACTAAACCAACTATTATCAAATAAACAGTGATAACAGTGATAGTTTTTAACTCTGTGGTCATTGTATCACTCTAAAATTTGGAGTAGCTATAATAAATCTACTCCTTTATTCTGCTTTACAGTGCAGGTCTTAGTTTTTCCTTTTTCTTTTTTTAAATGGCATACTGAATGAAGTTCACCAGTCCCTTTACAAAAGGATGAACTGCTTCTCTGTGTGCTTTTAGCCTTTGATAGAAGATGGAATTGGGCAGAGGCAAGTTAGAAACAGCCATTTCTAAAACACAGGGGCAGACAGAACAGTCTGTTATGGTTTCCTGAATTCCATCTCTAGCTCAGCCAATGAACCGTGAGACGTGCCATTGAGCCCACTTGATCGTTATACTAGTGTATAAATTGGCGTGTAGAGAGAAAGAGTATGTAGGGAACAGCATTTGTCGGTGGGGGAAAAATTGGAATATTTGGACTAAAAAGGATACTAATTGTCAGTAGTCAATTCCAAATATTACTGGTCTTTTTCATGTAAATTAACATCAAGTCATTTCTAATTTAAAATTAGGTTGTGTGGTCTGATTTTTTTCACTGTCTAACTTCTTTTCCAGTTGGAAACCACAAGCATTTGGGTTGGTCACCCCTCGTTTAAATTTTCCCAAACCCTGGTTTAGGTCTTAAGGGTAGTCACCATGATTCCGGCCTTGCATGTTCTCTTGCCTTACTGGTGTGCTGGTTCATGTTCTTTCACTGATGTTGTTCCCTGATGCCATTTGAACTTGATTTTTCTGTTGCCTGAGAAATCTCTGTGTTTTGTCCTCCTTCATGTCTCCTCCCCTGGTGAAAATATGCCCGTGCGATGCTCTCCAGTGGGTGAGCATGGGCCAGAGAGCCCTAGCTTCTGGATTCCGGTGCAGTCCCTTCGCTGGCTGCCCTTGTGGCCTCAGGCAGGTTCTCTTGACCTCTGTCTGCCTCAGTTTCTCTACTACAAAGGACATATTGACCTACCTCACAGGGGTGTTGTGAGGATTAATAAACATTGGTACAGTGCTTTGGAAATGTGAAGATGCTGTGTAAATGCTAAGAAATAGTGAGTACACAGGGCACCTGGGTGGCTCCGTTGGTTGAGCATCTGTCTTCAGCTCAGGTCATGATCCAGGGTCCTGGATCCCCCTGCTCAACAGGGGAGCCTGCTTCTCCCTCTCCCCGCCCCCTGCTCGTGCTCTTGCTCTCGCTCAAATAAATGAATAAAGTCTTTAATAGCAAGTACAGGGCAGAAAGCTGTATATATACAATGTTCCACATAGCCATCAGCTAATCTGTACCAAAAAGGTGTTTTTGGGCAAAAGGGGTAGGAGAGTGCTTCGTTCATCCCTTGGTCCCTGGTTGACATTTTTACAGTGTGTGTGTGGGCGGGGGTAGACTGGAAGCAGCAGTTACATATTAGAGCATGTGTGGGAGGGTGCTCAATAAACACACCTATAAATGAGTTGACTACACTATGCAAGGGCCTTCTCATAAAACACTAAGGTAATGTATGTTACTCCCTCAAGGACATACTTCAGGAGAGATTCTACTTTGTACCTCCAGAACAATTGAAATATTCCATAGTTCACTGCTAGTTCCTGATTTAAAGAAAAAAAAAAAAAAAACCCTGGTTTCACTGCTCTTGAGCTGTAGCACTCACTTAACATTCATTGGCTGTCGTATGCCTGGGGGGCACAAAGGAGAAACAGGAGGACACCCGGTAGCAGAGACAAAGCCCTGGCTATAGGGTTTCCTACAGGGGACACTTTATGCTCTGAGAGGAAGAAAGCGACTGGGCAGTGAGAATGACCCAGGGTGTGAACAGTGGGGTGGGAACCGAGGGAATGAAGGTTGTGGGGTTTATGTGGTGAGGGTGGAAGATGGCAAGAAAGGAAATTGCAGAAGAAAGTGGGTCACAGCAAGTGCGCTACTAGGTATTTGCCCCAAAGACACAAATGTAGTGATCTGAAGGGGCACCTGCACCCCAGTGTTTATAGCAGCAATGTCCACAATAGCCAAACTACGGAAAGGGGCCAGATGTCCATCGACAGACGAATGGATGAAGTGGTGTATATATACATGGAGTATTATGCAGCCATCAAAAACATGAAATCGTGCCATTTGCAAGGACGTAGATGGAACTGGAGGGTATTATGCTTAGTGAAATAAGTCAATCAGAGAAAGACAATTACATGGTCTCACTGACATGTGGAATTTAAGAAAGAAAACAGGGTCATAGGAGAAGAGGAAAAAATAAGACTAAACCAGAGAGGGAGACAAACCATACGGGACAATCATAGGAAACAAGGGTGCTGGAGGGGAGACTGACGGATGGGGTTAACTGAAAGTTGGACATTAAGGAGAGCATGTGATGTCATGAGCACTGGGTATGATGTAAACCTGATGAAGCACAGACCTGTACTTCTGAAACCAATTACGCATTATATGTTAATGGAATTAAAATTTTGGAAGGAAAAGAAAAAAAGGTTAGCGAGGTTTGTAGACTGGGCAAAAGGCACCTAGCTTGGAAAAGCGTATATACAATATTAATGCACTGTAACGAAGCGACAGAAGTTAAACTCAAGCTGATCTCTGTGAAGAAGAACATTGCCCATAAAGACAAGGCTGGTTGGTTTAGAAAAAAAGTAAGGAGAGCGGCAGAAGCTCAAGAGCTCATAAACCACCCACCCAAGTAAAGACTATCTGATTTTTACAATACTCCACCCAAATACGGAGCAAACTGAGCGTGCCTACTGTCTACCCCACAATTGTCAAAAAGGTGATGTGATCTCAGTATCATAATTTTCTCTGGGGAAAAGTACGAAGTTCCAGGATTCCGAAACCCAACACCCGCACTGACGCTCAGGAAAAAAAAGACACACCAAACACATAAGTCAGAAGTAAAAGAAAATGGTGCAAGCGTGACAAGTCAAGCTCCGAAAACGCACTTCGGTTAAGAGATAGACCTATCAGGGTGCCTGGGTGGCTCAGTTGGTTAAGCGACTGCCTTCGGCTCAGGTCATGATCCTGGAGTCCCGGGATCGAGTGCCGCATCGGGCTCCCTGCTCAGCAGGGAGTCCGCTTCTCCCTCGGACCCTCCCCCCTCTCATGCTCTATCTCATTCTCTCTCTCTCTCTCTCTCTCTCTCTCTCTCTCTCTCTCTCAAATAAATAAATAAATAAATCTTAAAAAAAATAAAAAATAAAAATTCACACACAAATGAAAATGGAAAAAACTACCAATACCTGATTTCTGTCCCTTATTTTTCCACTTGCAATCATATACTTAGGTACTTTGGATCCCATGGGGGGAAAAAATATCTAACGTTCAGAACCACCAATAACGGGAAGAAGAGAAAAAAAATTTTTTCTAAAGAATGAAATGTTTTCCGTCATACTGGAGTCTTAAGCACGTTCTCCACGTATGCGGCGCGCTAGCTGGATGTCTTTTGGCATAATTGTGGCACGTTTGGCGTGGATAGCACACAGGTCGGTGTCTTCAAAGAGGCCCACCTGCAAAGCACCAATAGCTGCACTCTGGAAGCGCAGATCTGTTTTGAATTCCTGAACAATTTCTCGCACCAGACGCTGGAAAGGAAGTTTGCGGATCAGTTCAGTGGACTTCTAAGACGGTGGCACGTCTAATTTCACGGAGTGCCACAGTACCAGGCCTGTAACGATGAGCAGAGGGCCCCTCCAGTAGAGGGCGCACTCTTGCGAGCGGCTTTTGTAGTCAGTTGCTTCCTCACTGCCTTACCACCGGTCCCTTTGCGGACAGTCGGCTTGGTAACGAGCCATGGTACAGAAACCTCCTTAGTTACCCTCCTTCTCTTTCGGCTGGAGCTCGGCGAGCTGGAGGCGGCGCTGGCGTTGGCGAGCTACGGCGTTGCAGCGGCGGCTGCGAACACCGCAACTCCTGGTTTTGGCTCAGGTCATGACCTCAGGGTCCTGGGATCGAGCCCCCAATCCGGCTCTGCGCTCAGCGGGGAGTCCGCTGGGCCACAGCAAGCAAGGGGAGGGGGGGCAGAGGAAGAGAACCTTCAAGCAGCCTCCCCGCTGAGTGTGGATGCCCATGGGATGGGGGGGGGGGGGCTTGATATCAACACGCATGAGATCATGAATGACCTGAGCCGAAACTAAGAGTTGGACGCCTAACAGACTGAGCTACCCAGGCACCCCTAACACGATATTTTTTAGCATCCATTGATGACTCTTGCATCATAATTGACAAATGTTGATTTTCTTTCTTTCTTTTTTTTTTTTTTTTTTTAAGATTTTATTTATTTGACAGAGAGAAACACAGCCAGAGAGGGAACACAAGCAGGGGGCGTGGGAGAGGGAGAAGCAGGCTTCCCGCGGAGCAGGGAGCCCGATGGGGGGGCGGGGGGGGGGGCTCGATCCCAGGACCCTGGGATCACGACCTGAGCTGAAGGCAGAGGCCCAACGACTGAGCCACCCAGGTGCCCCGAAAATGTTGGTTTTCTAATTCCATCATTCATTCTTCATTTATTAGTTGGCATTGTATTGAAAGAAAGAACTTTCCCTCCTTCCCTATGTACTATCAATATGAACTCATGGTTGTTGTTTTTGTTTTTGTTTTTAAGATTTTATTTATTTACTTGACAGAGAGAGAGAAAGAGAGTACAAGCAGGGGGGAGTGGCCGGCAGAGGGAGAGGGAGAAGCAGGCTCCCCACCGAGCAGGGTTCGATCCCAGGACCCTGGGACCATGACCTGAGCCGAAAGCAGATGCCCAACCAACTGAGCCACCTAGGCACCCCCATGGTTGTTATTTTATTCTGTTGTTTGTGACCCATAACTGTTTTTAAATTTATTTTGATGTTCAAATGTTCCCAGCTTGGGCCTATGCAAGCCCCTTTAGGGTGGCTACTGTGGATCACTTCTCGGCTTTTTGGCTAAGATCCGGGGCAGAGTGGCTACTGTGTCCTTTCGACATGTCCATAAAATTTTTGGAGCATTTCCTTATCTTCTGGCACAAGATGTTCCGGGGCCATTTTGTACTTTTCTTGACCCCTGAAAATTATCTATTTCTCCAAAGAGGCCTGGTTCTTTTTAGTGGAGAATGGCATTTAGAAAGCGATATCATGGCAGTAAGTACGCTTAATGCTACTGTCTTTGCTTCTAGTCCTCTGTAGTGGGTAGAGGTAAAAAATAAGTTTCCTACACGTATCTGTATCTACTAAAAATAATGAGCCCATACTGATACCTTCCATTCCAACTTTCAGTTAAACATACATAGTTTCTTCTTGCCCTTCACCATTCAATATTTGCATCTCTTTTCTCCAGCAGTGAGAACCTTGACTCCCCAACACCGTCATTAGCTCAATACTACAATACATGCAACATTAGTACAGAATTGTTACAACCAGGTAGCTATGAAATACAAACCTACTATGGGACACTTCAGTATTTGTTTTCACTTCCTGTCTTTAGACTTGAAGATGTGTATGGTCAATGTACTGTGTCCAAAAGTCACTTCAGTTGGTTATTTTTTTCTATTTCAGTGTGGTCACACTATTCATCTCAGAGAGGTTCAGTTATGCTCATATTCAATTTTAGGAATTTCCCCCCCTGCAATTTAAAAATATATGTAAAACAGTAATGGAGTTGCAAAAGTCAGAATTACAAAGAAGGTACACTCGGTAAAGCATGTCTCTCCTTCCATTCACACCGCCCCCCCATCAGTTCTGGTTTATTAGTTTTGTGTTTCTTTTTTGCAAGACTGTATAATTTTCTTGTTTTCACATTTTTCCTAGACAAACGGTAGCATGCTACATATATTTTTGAACTTTATCTTTTTCACTTAACATAGTTAACATGTCATACGTAGGGAAACCTACAAGTCAAGCAAATCTGCCCTAACCTGCTTGAGGCCACGGGTCAGCCAAAGAAAAGGTAAAGGTAGAAACTCACGGGGGGCTGACTAGCCCAAATACGGTGATTTCTCAGTGGGGAAAAGGTTAGAAAAAGATGGTGAGAAAATCAAACGCCTCCGTCTAAATTTAAACTACAAATATGGGTCGCCTGCCTGGATCAGCGAGTACAGAATGCGCCTGCGGGTGGAGTTCAAGACCCACGCTGGGTGTAGAGATTACTTTAAAAAAACAAAACCAACAAAGAACAAAACTATAAAGTTCATTTTAGCTAGAAAAATCAGAGTAGATCTCTCATAAGTCGTGTATTTTCAACCACCAGGGGTGCGAAACACCAGCATCCGGACGTCACGACGAGGGCGTGGCGTATGCAGAGGAGCAGGCGCGCAG
>NW_027399285.1:0-8253 GCF_003265705.2 Callorhinus ursinus | reverse complement strand
TTCTTTTTGATAAGTCTGGCCAGGGGTTTATCAATCTTGTTAATTCTGTCTAAGAACCAGCTTCTAATTTCATTCATCTGTTCTATTGTTCTTTTGGTTTCTATTTCATTGATTTCTGCTCTGATCTTCATTATTTCTCTTCTCCTGCTGGGTTTAGGCTTTATTTGCTGTTTTTTCTCCAGCTCCTTTAGGTGTAGGGTTAGGTGGTGTATTTGAGACCTTTCTTGTTTCCTGAGAAAGGCTTGTATTGCTATATACTTTCCTCTCAGGACTGCCTTTGCTGCATCCCAAAGATTTTGAACAGTTGTGTTTTCATTTTCATTGGTTTCCATGAATTTTTTTAATTCTTCTTTAATTTCCTGGTTCACCCATTCATTCTTTAGTAGGATGCTCTTTAGCCTCCATGTATTTGAGTTCTTTCCGACTTTCCTCTTGTGATTGAGTTCTAGTTTCAAAGCACTGTGGTCTGAAAATAGGTAGGGCATAATCCCAATCTTTTGGTACCAGTTGAGACCTGATTTGTGATCTATTCTGGAGAATGTTCCATGGGCACTAGAGAAGAATGTGTATTCCGTCGCTTTCAGATGGAATGTTCTGAATATGTCTGTGAAATCCATTTGGTCCAGTGTGTCATTTAAAGTCTTTGTTTCCTTGTTGATCTTTTGCTTAGATGATCTGTCCATTTCAGTCAGGGGGGTGTTAAAGTCCCCCACTATTATTGTATTGTTGTCAATGTGTTTCTTTGCTTTTGTTATTAATTGCCTTGTATAATTGGCTGCTCCCATGTTAGGGGCATAGATATTTACAATTGTTAGATCTTCTTGTTGGATAGACCCTTTAAGTAGGATAGAGTGTCTTTCATCATCTCTTATTACAGTCTTTGGTTTAAAATCTAATTTGTCTCATATAAGGATTGCCACCCCAGCTTTCTTTTGGTGTCCATTACCATGGTAAATGGTTGTCCACGCCCTCACCCTCAATGTGGGGGTGTCTTTGGGTCTAAAATGGGTCTCTTGCAGACAGCATATGGATGGGTCTTGTTTTTTAATCCAATCTGATAGCCTGTGTCTTTTGATTGGGGCATTGAGCCCATTTACATTCAGGGTAACTATTGAGAGATATGAATTTAGTGCCATTGTATTGACTGTAAGGTGACTGTTACTGTATATTGACTGTGTTCCTTTCTGGTCTCTGCTGCTTTTAGGCTCTCTCTTTGCTTAGAGGACCCCTTTCAATATTTCTTGGAGGGCTGGTTTCGTGTTTGCAAATTCCTTTAGTTTTTGTTTGTCCTGGAAGCTTTTTATCTCTCCTATTTTCAATGACAGCATAGCTGGATATAGTATTCTTGGCTGCATATTTTTCTCGTTTAGTGCTCTGAAGATCTCACGCCAGTCCTTTCTGGCCTGCCAGGTCTCTGTGGATTGGTCTGTTGCCAATCTAATGTTTCTACCATTATAGGTTACATATCTCTTCTCCCGAGCTGCTTTCAGGATTTTCTCTTTGTCTCTGAGACTCGTAAGTTTTACTATTAGATGTCGGGGTGTTGACCTATTTTTATTGATTTTGAGAGGGGTTCTCTGTGCCTCCTGGCTTTTGATGCCTGTTTCCTTCCCCACGTTAGGGAAGTTCTCTGCTATAATTTGCTCCAATACCTTCTGCCCCTCTCTCTCTTTCTTCTTCTTCTGGGATCCCAATTATTCTAATGTTGTTTCATCTTATCGTATCGCTTATCTCTTGAATTCTGCCCTCGTGATCCAGTAGTTGTTTATCTCTCTTTTTCTCAGCTTCTTTATTTCCCATCATTTGGTCTTCTATATCGCTGATTCTCTCTTCTGCCTCATTTATCCTAGCAGTTAGTGCCCCCGTTTTTGATTGCACCTCATTAATAGCCTTTTTGATTTTGACTTGGTTAGATTTTAGTTCTTTTATTTCTCCAGAAAGTTGTTTCTCTAATAACTTCCATGCTTTTTTCAAGCCCAGCTAGTATCTTTAAAATCATGATTCTGAACTCTAGGTCCAACATCGTACTAATGTCCGTAATGAGTAGGTTCCTGGCAGACGGTACTACCTCTTGTTCTTTTAGCTGACGTGATTTTTTCGTCTTGTCAATTTGTCCAGAGGAGAATAGATGAATGAGAGAATAAAATCCTAACAGATTAACAACGTCCCCAGAATATATACTCTAAACAAATCAGAAAAGACCTGAAACCAGGGGAGAAGAAAGGGAAAGAAAGAAAAGAGAAAGAGAAAAAAAAAGATAAAAACAAACAAAAACAGAACTAAACAAAAATAAAAACAGAATATGATCAAATATGATCAGGCTGGTGCATAGATCAGTGCCCCACACTAGATTTTGGGTGTATTTTGGTCTGTTAGAAGAAAGTGCCTCCCAAAATCTTAAAGAAAGAAAGACTTATATATGTACAAAATAAGGGTTGATACAATGAAGGGATGGAATATGACTGTAAAGATGAAAATTATAAAAAATTTTTAAAAAGGAATTGATAAGAAGGTGTTTGAAAAAAGAAAGAAGAGGATTAAAAAAAAGAAAGAAAAAAAAGGGGGAGAGAATGTGATCAGGCAGGAGACTAGAACAAAGCCATACACTAGAGATTTAGGGTATATTTTGATATGTTAGAAGAAACTGTATCTCAAAATAAAATTTTAAAGAGAGAACAAATTATATATATATATATATATATATATATGTCAAAAATAAGGGTAACTACTAAGAAGGGATAGAATATGACTCTAAAAATGAAAAACAAAAATGTTTTTTTAAAAAGGGATTGATAAGATGTTGATTGAAAAAGGGAAAAAGAAAAATTCAAAAAAAAAAAGTTAAAGAAAAATTAACTTTGAAAGACTAAAGAATCATGGTAAAAAAGCCATGAATTCTATGTGAAGTATTCCCCTAGCGCTGGAGTTCTCCCATTCTCATTGACCGGTAAACTTGGTCTTGGCTGACTGTTCATGCTGATCTTCTGGGGGAGGGGCCTGTTGCCATGGTTCCCAAATCTCTTTGTGGGAGGCGGAAGTGCCCTGCCCTTGTGAGTCTGGGCTAAGCAATCTGCTCGGGTTTGCTCTCAGGAGCTTTTATTCCCTGCAAGCTTTCCGTACAGCTTCGCTGGATGAGAGTGAAATTGGCAGCCTCCCAATCTCCGCCCAGAGGAGCCGAGAACTCGGGGCCCCGCCCCTCAGTGCGCCCCCAGAGAAAAGCGGTCAGTCACTCCTGTCTCCCTGGTCTCCAGCCGCATTCCATGCTCACCCGGCCTGTGACCGAGCGTTTCTATCTCTGGCACCCGACCCCGTGTGGAGTCTCCAAACCCAGCAGATCCCTGTGGTGCGCTACCGCGCCGCTCCTCCCGGGGGAGGAAGGGGAGTCTCCCCAGATCTGCCGCTTGTTGGGTCCCTGCTGGAGGAGCAGTGGCCCGATTCTGTCGCTGATCACAGTTTATGGCCACCCCGAGCTGAGAGCCCGCGCCTCGGCTCCATCTCTGCAGCCGGCTTCCCCGCTCTGATACCTGGGAGCTCTGCCGCACTCAGGCACCCCTGGTCTTTCTGTGACCCCGAGGGCCCTGAGACCACACTGTCCCGTGAGGGTCCCACCCCCAGCTTAGCCACTGGAGCGACGTCCCTCAGCAGAGCCGACTTCTAAAAGTTCCGACTTTGTGCTCCGTGGCTCTAGCACTTGCCAGAAGCAGCTGATGGAGGCCCCCTCCCCCGCCGTCTATCCTCCTGAATATCGCCTCGGATTCACTTCTCTGCATGTCCTACCTTCCAGAAAGTGGTCACTTTTCTGTTCAGAGAGTTGTTGCTACTCTCCTCTTCGATCTCCTGTTGAGTTCGTAGGTGTTCAGAATGGTTTGATCCCTATCCAGTTGAATTCCTGAGACCAGACGAAATCCAGGTCTCCTACTCCTCTGCTATCTTGCTCCGCCTCTTCCATTGACTTTAATCACAGGACATGGGTATTCTAAGAGGTACCGAGAGGTACTTATCTCTACTGCATAGAAGCAACCTTTGATAGTAAGGATCACTCAGCCCAGCCAGTACAGAAACTCTTCTTTGCCTGTTGATTCACTATGATGAGGAGTCCAAAGTGGCCAGCTGGCGGCCTCAACTTCCCATTTAATAGAACCACTGCTGTGTCTCCTGGTGGAAGCAATCATCCCTTGGGAACTAAGACCTCTAGATAAACAGACCCAAAGTCTCAGACATGGAAAGTAAAATTCACTTTTGGGTCACTGGGATAATAATAAGAAGAGCCACTCTGATATTCTCTCCTTGATTCCCAGTCCCAAGAAAGTTATGGGGAAAACAGCACCATATACTGGCTCCTAGTTTAGAGCATATGATCCCAGCCCTACAAGGTGTTTTTGCCCAAATGGCACTGTAAATGGATATTCTAAAAGGCAATTCAGGGTCTACCAGGTTAGCTGCTTCAGGACAATGTGGATATGGTTAAACCAGTAAATTCCATGAACATGCATCTGCTAAAACTTTATCTGCTCTAGCCTAATCTCATATATAATGCTGACATTGGATGATGGAATGCTACTAGGCACACCCAACCTTATGGCTTGGTGGGTGGACAACACCCAACTTATGATAGGTGGCTCAGGTCATATGGTCACCTAATGGCCTGTGGTTAAGTATCTGGTGTTGCCCAGTAGCACTTGTAGACATCTATGATTTTAAAAACAAAACAAAACACACACACAAGAAACACTTGCCTCAAGTTATCCAGTACACTTAGAAACAACCAGTCAAACCCACTATACTCCTTATTTTCATTAAAATATTCTATGGCAGCAACTACTTGGTTATCTCTAAAACAATGGGGGCAGGTAAAGAAATCTATGGAAGGTTGCTGACTTTCCATCATTGTTGGGTCTGAAGTCACTGTAGGGTGACAGGGATGGAAATCAGGAAGAAAAATAAAGAGGGAGAGATAAGGCTACATTGGAAAATGCAAAGATCATCTAGAACACACACTGACCAACTGGAACCCACACACAAATTGGAACATGTGTCTGTCTCATCACACTAACTCTGATGACGTGGTAACTGGCAGAAGCTGATGTCCCTTTTGCCACAGAGCTACATACACACCTGCCCCAGGACCTGGAGAAGCTGGTGGAAGAGGTCCAGTGAAAGCTGAAGGAGCTGTGAGCTCACTGGCACCAATAAAGTGAACTAGCAGTGAGGGGAGGGACCACCAGGGGCACTCGACACTGACCTTCAGAGGGCTGTGGCTGCCACTGCACTCCTCCTACTAAGTCTTGTGCAAAATCCTTTGATGGCCAGCCCCAATCTAGAATCAGACATGGCAAGGAATTCTGGGAGACACAGTTCCATCTGCAGTAACATGATGGAATGGAATCATTTCTCAGATTGTTGGGAATCTCCAGGAACGGTTTTCCAGGAATAAGTGTCCTACTCAATGTCACTTTTTGTCTTTGACATTCATATACATTTGACTGCAATTATTATGTTTGATTATGATCATCATCACAGCTCATCTTTATCACACCTTTACAATATGACAGATACTGGCCAAATACTTTGCATCTTTAATTCACTAGGGTATAATAGTGAATTAGAAATATAATAGGGTAGGTCCTATTATGTCTCCATTTCACAAATGAGATTAAAGCTTGGGGAGAGGTTACATAGGTTTCCATGCCTGTACAGAGAATAAGAGGCTGGGCAGGCATCGAAACAGAGTCAATCTGACTCCCTTGTCTTTTCCCTTAACCACTAAGCTGTAATATCCTTAACTTCAAGCAAGATTCAAATATCTTAAATCATTCACAAATGGAAAGCATAGAATCTATGAATTTGGTTTTGAAGGAAATATTTTAAGGAATATTTGTAATCATAAAAATCTAAATTTACACACATACTAATTTAGGGGTACCATAAGTTGCTTCAAATCCCCAAAAGAGTATAAGATTCCAGTACTAGTTTCAAAAGCATTATGATATAAAATTATTTATATTCAGCCCATATAGGATAGGAGAGCAATGCTAAAGTAATCAGATGAGATGCTATAAAAACAAGGTAAGAGAAATGTACATTCACATGTTCTTCCATGCCTTTAGCTAATATTTGCTCAGAGGACCGTATGGGTAAGTGGCTCTGGGGCATAAACTAAGACCTACTGAGAGTGTTAAGTCTACAAAGAGAGATGAAGCATCCAGAGAGGGGATGTGGCAGTTTCCCTATTAGAAACCAGAACCCAAGGCAAATGGACTATCTAAGAGATGGAAAGATCCAGTGAACAAGAGTTTAGTGAAGGAAGAGAAATGTCATCTAAGCTAGATTTCCTTCCTCTTCATTTTTGATATTCATAGAAACCCAGGTCTATGAGGAATCACAAAATATTTTTAACTTTGGCCAAAGAGCCTTAAATTCCATGGAAAAATGATGTCCAAGGGAGTCATGAGACCTGGGTTCTGTTTTCCTGTTTTTCCCACTAACTCGCTGGGTGGCCCACTTCCTTTCTTCTCTAGGCCTCAGTCTTACTGTTTGTAAAATGGAAGAAGTGATGGGGTATGTGGTGGTCTTCAAGACAACAGATTTTCTTTCTAGTTCTAAATCTGACATTCCAGGACACTAGACTTTTGCGCATGAAGAGGAACAGTTTTAAGCCTCCCTCATGCAGTTACACCCTTGATGCAAAACGAGGCTGTCGCCACTGCCATGGCTCCAGCTGATTTTTATTCTGCAATGTTTTCTTCAGTCTCAGTGATAGATTCATCTGGATCCACCATTATTCTGTCATTTTCCCTTAAGGCCACCAGATGGCTAAACTCACAAGTCCATCTGTGCTGCAGGACACAACCAAGAGGGCATGATCCCCAGTGGAAACCCGTCACCCCAAACCCTTCCTACATCAGGGAGACAGGTTCATTTCACAGAAAGATACTACTGGAAAAACATTCTTAAGACCACAGCAAACTCTGCAGACTGAATAAAATGAAAGGACATGTCCTAGACATCCATATTTGGGACTGGGTGAAAAGCAAAACGGTTTAAAGTGATCAGGGTAGAAAAGCAAGTAGATTGAGCTACATATTACCAAAAAATAAAAAGCAGTGTATGTCTGTATGAGTCTGTGTGTGTCTGTGTATTCTGTGGAAAGTTTTTAAGATGGGGAAGCATCCAAGCACCATGGCTCATGTTAAGAATAGCCACCATTGGGGGGCTGAGCAAGATGGCGGAGGAGTAGGAGACCTAGATTTCGTCTGGTCTCAGGAATT
This sequence comes from Callorhinus ursinus, assembly GCF_003265705.2. NCBI lineage: Eukaryota > Metazoa > Chordata > Mammalia > Carnivora > Otariidae > Callorhinus > Callorhinus ursinus. Next base: position 985 of record NW_027399285.1, on the reverse strand, counting down.
CAGCTGAATAGGGATCAAACCATTCTGAACACCTATGAACTCAACAGGAGATCAAAGAGGAGAGTAGCAACAACTCTCTGAACAGAGAAGCGACCACTTACTGGAAGGTAGGATGTGCGGAGAAGTGAATCCGAGGCGATATTCGGGAGGATAGACGGCGGGGGAGGGGCCTCCGTCGGCTGCTTCTGGCAAGTGCTAGAGCTGCGAAGCACAAAATCGGAACTTTTAGAAGTCGGCTCCGCTGAGGGACGTCGCTCCAGTGGCTAAGCGGGGGTGGAACTCTCGCGGGACAGTGGGGTCTCAGGACCCTTGGGGTCACAGAAAGACCGGGGGAGCCTGAGTGCGGCAGAGCTCCCAGGTATCGGAGCGGGGAAGCCGGCTGCGGAGACGGAGCCGAGGCGCGGGCTCTCAGCTCGGGGTTGCCATAAACTGTGATCCGCGGCCCAGTCGGGCCACTGCTCCTGCAGCAGGGACCCAACAAGCGGCAAATCCGGGGAGACTCCCCTTCCTTCCCGGGGAGGAGTGGCACGGAAATGCACCGCAGGGATCTGCTGGATTTGGAGCCTCCACACGGGGTCGGGTGCCAGAGATAGAAACGCTCGGTCACAGGCCGGGTGAGCACGGAGTGCGTCCCGGAGACCAGGGACAAGGGAGTGACTGCTTTTCTCTGGGGGCGCACTGAGGAGCGGGGGCCCAAGTTCTCAGCTCCTCCGGGAGGAGATTGGGAGGCCACCATTTTTGCCCTGGTCCTCCAAGGCTGTATGGAGAGCTTGCAGGGAACAGAAGCTCCTGAGATCAAACCCGAGCAGCTTGCTTAGCCCGGACTGACAAGGGCGGGGCAATTCAGCCTCCGGCAAAGACATTTGGAAACCACAGCAACAGGCCCCTCCCCCAGAAGATCAGCACGAACAGCCAGCAAGCCAAGACCAAGTTTACCAATCAAGGAGAATGGGAGAACTCCAGCGCTAGGGGAATACTGCACATA
>NW_027399284.1:0-8255 GCF_003265705.2 Callorhinus ursinus | reverse complement strand
TGTGGCTGAAAGCTCTGGGAACGGCCTCCCCAAAGCCCACCCGAGCGAGGAAGAGGCCGGGGCCGAACACACGGCTCTTGGCTCGGCTCTTGTTGCTGCGCCCAAGACCGTTGCCCCGAGTGCGAGTGCCGGCCGCAAAACCACCACCTGACTCGCAGGAACCACGCTGGAGTGCATCCTGGCTCCAGCCGGGACAGACGTTGCTGAGGGTGGAAGGATTCTGCTGTGTGCCTGCGGCCGTGCGCTGCCAGCGAGTCCCAGACCTTTTTCGGGGTGTGACTCAGGCGGCGGCAGAAGGCAGGACCGGGCCCCCCGCTTGGTTCGTGAAGCCGGGCCTGCGGCCTCACGTTGGCATGCAAGTCTCATTGCTAGCGGACGTACGCGAAGCAAACACAGTGTGGAGAATCCGTGCTGTAGCTACCGCCGACCTCTCTGCTGGAGGAGGCAGTGTAGGTTGTCCGGGCGCGTGAGCCTGGGGATCGGGTTCCATACGCCAAAGCCAGGTGAGAGACCGTCCGTTGCGGCAGGCCCTCTCGGCTCAGCTCTTGCTACACGGAGCTGCTACCTCTACACTGCTCCCCGGGGCTCGGGAACTCTTGCCGCTCAGGCCTGACTTGGAAGAAGGCAGCCTGGAGACCAGCACAGCTGTAGCTCCCGTGCCCTCTCCACGGGGCGCGGCCCCCTGTTCAACCGTGCTTGTGTGCCCAGCTGGGGAGTGTGTCCCAGTGCAATTCCAAGGGAGAAAGAAGCAGGGGCTCAAGGCGCCTCTGGACGCAATACCTCTTTCCTGAAGCCAGGCGGTCTGTTCCTGTGTGCGTTTAGTCCGAAGTGCCATTTGCCTAACGCCAGGGAAACAAACGGTAGAGGCCCCGAGCCTCCGCCACGAACGCCCTTCCTGAGCGCACACTTCACCTGTGGGGTGTTTCTGTGAAAGCATGAGCGATGGAACCTAAACGCGACTCTGAACGAGAAACAGGCCTGTAAGGAAGGCTGCTCTCTCGACCCCTCTCTTGTGTGAGGCGGTTAGCACTGCTCTCCCCTGTGGGCCTGCCTGGAGACCTAGGTACCTAAGCACTAGCCCGGAGAAACCAGGCTGTAGAGTGACCGAACACTAGCTAACAGCAGTGGAGAGGGACCGTGCTGTAGAGAGCATCACGGTTGCGGAGGGTGGCCACTCGTTCAGTGGGTCTTCGTGAGGGACTAGGAAAAGATTCCCCTGATTCGCAGGGCGAGAGAAACGGCTTCGCGCAGAGGCACCTCTCGCAGCAGCTCTAGTGTCACGAGGGTAGCCCTCCCCCGGCACGGGTGCGTGGAGCCCTGAGTTCCAGGCACCTCCTTCGAAGGCAGAAATCTTGGAAGATCCCGTGCCTTAAGCTCCCGCCGGTCACTGGGTTCGAGGGCACGCTCTACTGTGTACTGTGGCTGAGAGCTCTGGGAACGGCCTCCCCAAAGCCCACCCGAGCGAGCAAGAGGCTGGGGCCGAACACACGCCTCTTGGCTCGGCTCTTGTTGCTGCGCCCAGGACCGTTGCCCCGAGTGCGAGTGCCGGCCGCAAAACCACCACCTGACTCGCAGGAACCACGCTGGAGTGCATCCTGGCTCCAGCCGGGACAGACGTTGCTGAGGGTGGAAGGATTCTGCTGTGTGCCTGCGGCCGTGCGCTGCCAGCGAGTCCCAGACCATTTTCGCAGTGTGACTCAGGCGGCGGCAGAAGGCAGGACACGGCCCCCCGCTTGGTTCGTGAAGCCGGCCCTCTGGCCCCGCTTTGGCATGCAAGTCTCATTGCTAGCGGACGAACACGAAGCAAACAGAGTGTGGAGAATCCGTGGTATTCCTACCGCCGACCTCTCTGCGGCAGGAGGCAGTGTCCGGTGTCCAGGCGCGACGGCCTGGGAAACGGGTTCCCTATGGCAAAGCCAGGTGAGAAACCAGCCGTTGCGGCAGGCACCTCTCGGCTCTGCTCTTCCTCTCCGCCGCTGCTACCTATACACTGCTCCCCGTGGCTCGGGAACTCTCGCCACTCAACCATGACTTGGAAGAAAGCAGCCTGGAGACCAGCACAGCTGTAGCACCCATCCCCTCTCCACGGGGCGCGGCCCCCTGTTCAACCGTGCTTGTGTGCCCAGCTGCGGAGTCGGTCACAGCGGAATTCCAAGGGAGAAAGAAGCAGGGGCCCAAGGCGCCTCTGGACGCAACACCTGTTTCCTGAGGCCAGGCTGTCTAGACGGCCCTGTGTGCGTTTAGTCCGAACTGCCATCCGCCTAACGCCAAGGAACCAAACGCTAGAGGGCCCGAGCCCTCACGAGGCTAGCCCTCCCCCGGCACGGGTGCGTGGAGCCCTGAGTTCCAGGCACCTCCTTCGACGACAGAAATCTGTGCGGATACCGTGCCTTTGAACGGTTGTGTTTCATTTTCATTGGTTTCCGTGAGTTTTTTTAATTCTTCCTTATTTTCCTGTTTGACCCATTTATTCTTTAGTAGGATGTTCTTTAGCCTCCATGTATTTGACTTCTTTCCAACTTTCCTCTTGTGATTGAGTTCTAGTTTCAAAGCACTGTGGTCTGAAAATATGCAGGGAATAATCCGAATCTTTTGGTAGCCGTTGAGACCTGATTTGTGACCTAGGATGTGATCAATTCTGGAGAATGTTCCATGGGCACTAGAGAAGAATGTGTATTCCGTTGCTTTGGGATGGAATGTTCTGAATATGTCTGTGAAGTCATTTGGTCCATTGTGTCATTTAAAGTCTTTATTTCCTTTTGATCTTTTGCTTAGTTGATCTGTCCACTTCAGTGAGGGGGGTGTTAAAGTCCCCCACTATTATTGTATCGTTGTCAATGTGTTTCTTTGCTTTTGTTATTAATTGGCTTATATAATTGGCTGCTCCCACGTTAGGGGCATAGATATTTACAATTGTTAGATCTTCTTGTTGGATAGACCCTTTAAGTAGGATATAGTGTCCTTCCTCATCTCTTATTACAGTCTTTGTTTTAAAATCTAATTTGTCTGATATAAGGATTGCCACCCCAGCTTTCTTTTGGTGTCCATTAGCATGGTAAATGGTTTTCCACCTCCTCACTTTCAGTCTGGGGGTGTGTTTGGGTCTAAAATGAGTCTCTTACAGACAGCATATCGATGAGTCTTGTTTTTTAATACAATCTGATAGCCTGTATCTTTTGATTGGGGCATTTAGCCCATTTACATTCAGGGTAACTATTGAAAGATATGAATTTAGTGCCATTGTATTGCCTGTAAGGTGACTGTGACTGTATATTGTCTGTGTTCCTTTCTGGTCTATGCTGCTTTTAGGCTCTCTCTGCTTAGGAGGACCCCTTTCAATATTTCTTGGAGGGCTGGTTTCGTGTTTGCAAATTCCTTTAGTTTTTGTTTGTCCTGGAAGCTTTTTATCTCTCCTTCAATTTTCAATAACAGCCTAGCTGGATATAGTATTCTTAGCTGCATATTTTTCTCGTTTAGTGCTCTGAAGATACCATGCCAGTCCTTTCTGGCCTGCCACGTCTCTGTGGATAGGTCTGTTGCCAGTCTAATGTTTCTACCATTGTAGGTTACATATCTCTTCTCCTGAGCTGCTTTTAGGATTTTCTCTTTGTCTCTGAGACTCGTAAGTTTTACTATTAGATGTGGGGGTGTCGACCTATTTTTATTGATTTTGAGAGGGGTTCTCTGTGCTTCCTGAATTTTGATGCCTGTTTCCTTCCCCACATTAGGGAAGTTCTCTGCTATAATTTGCTCCAATATACCTTCTGCCCCTCTCTCTCTTTCTTCCTCCTCTGGGATCCCAATTATTCTAATGTTTCATCTTATCATATCGCTTATCTCTCGAATTCTGCCCTCGTGATCCAGTAGTTGTTTATCTCTCTTTTTCTCAGCTTCTTTATTTTTCATCAGTTGGTCTTCTATCTCGCTAATTCTCTCTTCTGCCTCATTTATCCTAGCAGTTAGTGCCCCCATTTTTGATTGCACCTCATTAATAGCCTTTTTGATTTCGACTTGGTTAGATTTTAGTTCTTTTATTTCTCCAGGAAGGGTTTCTCTAATAACCTCCATGCTTTTTTCAACCCCAGCTAGTATCTTTAAAATCATGATTCTGAACTCTAGGTCCGACATCGCACTAATGTCCATATTGAGTAGGTCCCTGGTAGATGGTACTACCTCTTGTTCTTTTTGTTGAGGTGATTTTTTTCGTCTTGTCATTTTGTCCAGAGGAGAATAGATGAGTGAGAGAACAAAATGCTAACAGGATAACAACATCCCCAGAAAATATATTCTAAACAAATCAGAAAAGACCTGAAACCAGGGGAGAAGAAAGGGAAAGAAAGAAAAAAGAGAAAAAAAAAAAACCAAAAAGATAAAAACAAATAAAAACAGAACAAAAATAAAACAGAATATGATCATATATAATCAGGCTAGTGCAGAGATCAGTGCCACACACTAGATTTTGGGTGTATTTTGGTCTATTAGAAGAAAGTGCCTCCTAAAATTTTAAAGAAAGACTTATATATGTACAAAATAAGGGTTGATACAATGAAGGGATGGAATATGAATGTAAAGATGAAAATTATAAAAGATTTTATAAAAGGAATTGAAAAGATAGGAAGTTGTTTGAAAAAAGAAAGAAGATTTAAAAAGAAAAGAAAAAATGGAGAGAATGTGATCAGGCAGGAGACTAGAACAAAGCCATACACTAGTGATTTAGGATATATTTTGATCTGTTATAAGAAACTGTATCTCAAAACTTTAGAGAGAACAACTTATATATATATATGCCAAAAATAAGGATAACTACCATGAAGGGACAGAATATGACTCTAAAAATGAAAAATAAAAATTCTTTAAAAGTGATTGATAAGATGTTGGTTGTAAAAGGGAAAAAGAAAAATTCAAAAAAAAAGTTAAAAAAAATTAACTTTGAAAGACTAATGAATCACGGTAAAACCATGAATTCTATGTGCAGTATTCCCTTAGCGCTGGAGTTCTCCCGTTCTCATTGATCGGTGAACTTGGTCTTGGCTGGCTGTTCGTGTTGATCTTCTGGGGGAGGGACCTGTTGCCATGGTTCCCAAATGTCTTTTCCGGAGGCGGAATTGCCCTGCCCTTGTCGGTCGGGACTAAGTAAGCTGCTTGGGTTTGCTCTCAGATGCTTTTGTTCCCTGCAAGCTTTCCCTATGGCTTTGGAGGACGAGAGTGAAAATGGGGGCCTCCAGTCTCCGCCCCAGAAGAGCGGAGAACTCAGGGCCCCACTCCTCAGAGCGCCCCCAGAGAAAAGCAGTCAATCACTCCCGTCTCCCCAGTCTCCGGCCGTACTCCGTGCTCACCTGGCCTGTGACCGAGCGTTTCTATCTCTGGCACCTGCTCGGTGTGGAGTCTCCAAACCCAGTCGATCCCTGCGGTGCGCTCTCCTGCCGTTCCTCCTGGAGGAGGAAGGGGAGTCTCCCCGGATCTGCCACTTGTTGGGTCCCTGCTGGAGGAGCAGTGGCCTGATTGTGTTGCCGATCACAGTTTATGGCAACCCCAAGCTGAGATCCCGCGCCTCGGCTCCGTCTCTGCAGCCGGCTTCCCCGCTCCGATACCTGGGAGCTCTGGTGCACTCAGGCACCCCCGGTCTTTCTGTGACCCCCGAGGGTCCTGAGACCACATTGTCCTGCAAGGGTTCCACCCCCCACTTAGCCACTGGAGCGACGTCCCTCAGCAGAGCTAACTTCTAAAAGTTCTGATTTTGTGCTCCGCGGCTCTATCACTTGCCAGAGCGGCCGATGGAGGCCCCCTCCCCCGCCGTCTATCCTCCCGAATATCGCCTCGGATTCACTTCTCCGCGCGTCCTACCTTCCAGAAAGTGGTCGCTTTTCCGTTCAGAGAGTTGTTGCTATTCTTTTCTTCGATCTCCTGTTGAGTTCGTAGGTGTTCAGAATGGTTTGATCCCTATTCATCCCAATTCCTGAGACCAGATGAAATCCAGGTCTCCTACTCCTCCGCCATCTTGCTCCACCCCCCCCCCACATTTGTTCTTTGGATTTGTATGTGTTCCTTTCTGAATTCTCCTGGTTTTTTCCCCTTGGGCTTTACCTTGAAGACAGAATGATTCCTGTCTTTCATCTTTGGTCATCTTTTTTCCCCCATTTTCTCATATCACTTGATTATGTCTCTGCACTAGGTAGATTTTCTCCAAGTGTAACATTGCTTTCATTTTACAAATTTAGGTTACATTTTACTGATGAAAGCTTGGTATTTAAAGAAAAGTTTGGGAGAAGCCCACAGATAACACCATTTGCCTTTTTAAAAAGCTAATTAATTGCATTTATTTATAAGCTCTAGAAATAGGCTGTCTCTTTTGCATGTACTTTTTACATTGCAGAATTTGTGTTTAATTTCATCTTGGTTAAGACAGATGAGAATATTTGCCTGAATTTGTTCTTAGTCATATTTGGATAACATCACACTGCAGCATTTTATTGCCCTCAGTTGTCTGTGATCCCGAAAACATGCGTGTGACTGAAGCCCCAAAACACCCGATCTCTGAAGAACTGGAAACACCGGTAAAAGACAGCCACCTGATCCCTACACCTCAAGCCCCCAGTATTGCCTTCCCCCTAGCCAACCCACCAGTGGCTCCACACCCTAGAGAAAAGGTTAGTTTATCCTTAGTGTGATGATACACCTTTTTGATATTACTGTGACGCTGCATTAAGAATTTGCTGACACCACCAGCTAGAGTTCACAAATGTTGAAACTGCATTTCTTTGCATGCTGTTATTTCTGTATTTGATAAGTCAAAAGACTAAAAATGTCACTTAAAACCATTTACCTGATTGATAGCCTTTTTACTGTTAATTTTTTCTAAAATAAAACTCTTCCATTTCAGATTATAACAATAGAGGAAACACATGAAGACTTAAAAAAACAGTATATATTCCAGTTGTCATCTCTGAATCCTCAAGAATGTATTGATTATTGTCATCTGATTGAAAAACTAGGTACAAGTATTTTAAGTTAAAAATGTAACCTTCTTTGGAAGTCAGTGTAGTTGATATCATTTGTAAGATGTACAAATTGAGAGAAAAAAGATGGCTGGGGCACCTGGCTGTCTCAGGTGGTAGAACATGCAATTCTTGATCTTGGGTTCATGAGTTTGGGTGTGAAGCCTACTTAAAAGATGGATAACTTGTCTTAGGCAGTATGTATTGACTCAGCATTAGAACTTTGACTTTATATAGGTCTAAATCTAAAGTCACTGGGTCATAGGATTTAAACATTTAAAGATTTAAATTGAAACCAACCATTAAAATGATTTAAGAATCTCTTGTGCTGCCTTGGGCTTTTGTTCACTGATGAAATCATTGAAATTATAGGCTTAAAATAAAACTACATTTTTGTGAAGTTGAAGGCACAGTAATACCCAGAGAGGAGCTCCTCCTTATGTAACATTCTTATTCCATTATTATCAGACTCTCCACCTGACATCATTCTGGAAGCAGCATACTAGACAGGTAACCTGGTGCTCTAAGCAGTACCGTCCAGTAGAAAGATAGCAAAAGCCACATGTTAAATTTTAAACTTAGTAGTAGCCACATTTTAAAAAGGAAAAAAAATCGAGTGAAATTAATAAAGCATATATTTTATTTAACCTATACACAAAATATTATATTCAACATGTAATTAATATAAAATATCAATGAGATTTTACCCTTTTTTTTCCTTACTAAGTTTTTGAAATCTTGGGTATATTTTGCACTTCTAGCACATCTCAATTTGGTCTGGCTGTGTTTCAGGTGTCTGATAGTCACATGTGGCGAGTGGCTACTGTATTGGACAAAGTAGCTCTATAGAGTTAGGGAAAGTATCGGAAGAGAACTCAGTCTGACAGCTTCATATAGAGGAAAACTTAAATAACAGTTATTTTTAATGACGGCCCTGAGTCAAGAAAAGGTTAAATGTAACTTAGTGCTGTCCTTTTAAGAATGTGGAAAACCATGATTTTTTTTTTTTAAAGATTTCTGTCAAATACAGTCATACAGTTGAGAAGCTGTGTTTCTTGGAAACTGGACTCAATGTGGAACACTGTTTCCTGGTCACCCAATAAGTTAGAGTTAGAAATCAAAATTGTTCAACTTTACCTAGAGCTTTCAGAACAGAAGAAGCTGCTTCATGTGTCTGTCTCCTATATTTTGTTCCATCTCTGTAAACTCTGGACAAGAGTAATATCAACTAGCAGAGAATGGTCTAGAAGAAGACAGAAG
>NW_027399283.1:3249-8256 GCF_003265705.2 Callorhinus ursinus | reverse complement strand
CAAAGATACAAATGTAGGGACCCGAAGGGGTACGTGCACCCCAATGTTTATAGCAGCAATGTCCACAATAGCCAAACTGTGGAAAGAGCCAAGATGTCCATCGACAGATGAATGGATAAAGAAGAAGTGGTATATATATATACACAATGGAATATTATGCAGCCATCAAAAGGAATGAGATCTTGCCATTTGCAATGACGTGGATGGAACTGGAGGGTGTTATCCTTAGTGAAATAAGTCAATCAGAGAAAGACATGTATCATATGACCTCACTGATAGGAGGAATTCTTAATCTCAGGAAACAAACTGAGGGTTGCTGGAGTGGTTGGGGATGGGAGGGATGGGGTGGCTGGATGATAGACACTGGGGAAGATATGTGCTACGGTGAGCACTGTGAATTGTGCAAGACTGTTGAATCACAGATCTGTACTTCTGAAACAAATAACGCAACATATTTTAAGAAAAAAGAAAAAGAAGAAGATAACAGGGGAGGAAGAATGAAGGGGAGTAAGTCAGAGGGGGAGAGGAACCATGAGAGATGATGGACTCTGAAAAACAAACTGAGGGTTCTAGAGGGGAGGAGGGTAGGGGGATTGGTTAGCCTGGTGATGGGTATTAAAGAGGGCACGTTCTGCGTGGAGCACTGGGTGTTATGCACAAACAATGAATCATGGAACACTACATCAAAAACTAATGATGTAATATATGGTGATTAACATAACAATAAAAAAATTAAAAAAAAATTTAGCAGTGGTGCATCACATCGTCTTCATGCTCAAAATCTGACTTTCTTCTCTGCTACCAGCCAGAGAGAACTGCTTTTAAACAGAAGTTTTTAAGATGTATACCTCTTGGGGAGATACTTGAGGGAAATGAATAACTCTCAATATGGTGCCTTAGAATTCAGGTTTAAATATCATCTTCAGCTAAAACCAAAACAAGAAGGCTATAGGGAGTCCAGTTTGGGGAGTCATCAGGAAAAGTATGGTAAATAAAAGTAAGATTTGTTATGCAGATTTAAATTGGTGCCTTCTCCATTGATGAGTCTCTTGTCATCCTTCTCTTCCAGGTACAGAAAGGGAGGTACCATTACAAATAGAGTTTTCCTTTATAAATGTAAATTTACATTACAAAAAGGTAACTTCCACTCAATTTTCAGAGCTCTTCTGTGACTGTTGTTTCTCAAAATAATCAGTTCAAAATAATCCTTATGCCAAAAAGGCATATTTTGAAGTGGCATATTCTGGTCTCCTACAATGGCATCTGTAAAATCCTCTTTTGCCATATAATATAATTTAATCATGGAAGTAACATTAGGTAATGGAGATCATAGTGGTGTGGAAAACAAAAGCAGAAGAAAAATTATTAATTTTCCTTACTACCTACAGCCCACTGACAAGTGCTTGAAACAGGCAGGGTGACATTCCTCTAGGGACTCAACTGCCTCGATGTTAATACTTTGCTAAGGGCAAAAGGCAATCCTAGACTGGCCCCCTTCCCCCAACCCCAGGATCCTGTAAGTCTATTTTAACATACAAAAATTCCTTTGGAAACTTCCTTTATCTCTAACCCCCAAGATACATACTAAGGTTGGCAATCATCCCCCAAGCATATGGCCCAGCGATATCCATCTGAAGGGTCTCATGACTAAGGTTTTATTAGACGGTAATAAATGACCTTTCCCCAACAATAGCTAGGCCCCTCAAGGTCCTGGAAACCTTGCTTCCAAAAGTCCTTAGAGACTTACACTATCCCTAGCCCCCTCCCAACTTGAAAGTCTATAACGGGCCACTCCTCCTGACCCCGGTGCAGCTCTTTCTGCCTATGGGTCCTTTCCCCATGCTTTTTCCTGTCCCCTTTTGCCCCAAAGACATCTCAAGAATTCTTTCTTGGCTGTCAGCTTCGAACCCTAATGTTCTTACTACATCAATAGGGCCCATCTTAGAACTCTTCCTACCACATTAATGATATGGAAGATCTGAACAACACAATCAACATGGCCTAATTGACATTTACAGAACACTCACTTATAAAGTTAATTATAGACCTACAGTATGATCCAACTTTTCCACTCCCAGGTACCAACCCAAGAAAAATGAAAACTTATGTCCATAAAAAAGACTTTTATGTGACTACTCATGTTATTGTATAATTAACAAAATAGAAAGTTTTAATAATACAAATAAAGCATATGGCTCCTCATAATAAAAATAAAAGCAATTAGGAACTCCAGCAATTTTTTTTTTCTGAAATCACTGAAGAAATATGAGAGAGTCAGAGAGGCTGCTAAATAAATATTTGAGATGATGTTCTAGCATTCTTTCTTTTCCTCCTTCCTTGGCCGTAGACTTTGGTCTAGCAGTAGCCAGAAAAATCTCATTTTATCCAAAGTTGGGATGGTGCACAACATTGTGAAGGTAAAAGAGATGGTGAGATAAACATCCACAAGTAATGCAAGGACTCTACACATGTGTGGTGGTGGTGCTGGGGTACATGTGTTTCTGTGTGATAGGATGAGTAGAGATTGCTTTTTCCATGAAGGGTTGGAGGCAGCCTGGGCTGTGGGAGGCTTCTGGGGAAGCTATTACTACTGTTGTGACTTCCCTTAGCCATTTTTAATGTTGCCACAGAGGGATTATTTGGGGATGGGGAGAAGAATGTTTGCAAAAACTTAATTAGGGATTTTGTCATTATTCTAGTTCTCTGGGAATAGACTCTTCCTCCTTCCCTACAGAGCTACAACATATAAATGTTCTCATACATGTTCAGGAAGGCAGTATGAAACAAGGTAGGAGACAGCCTATTATGTATATGTTTTAGTTGTGTGTGTGTGTGTGTGTGTGTGTGTGTGTGTGTGTGTGTGTGTGTGATATCTCAGCTTGATTCTAAATCTAGCTGATTCAGTCAAGCAAGTAATGGCATGACTTTCAAAATGGTATAGTGGTTCTACTAAAGGCCCTGTCTGTGCTTCAGGGCTAAGGTAGATCTTGGGAAGGAGCTCAGCTCTCCTCCCCTCCATTTTTTTCTCCCACTTCACACAGCTGGAGATGAAGGCTCCCTGGTCTATTCTCCCCTCTTCTGGGCAGTTTGCCATCAGAACATTCCCCTGGCCAGCTACTAAGACTAGTTCTACATTGCAAGGGAGCTTGGATTCTTACCCCTATAGTTCTAAGCCAAGAGTTTTTCCAATATCCTCTAAGATGTCTAGAGACTCCATCAGATGCATCTGGGGCTGATATAAAGACCAGAAAGTAGACAGCAGGCCAGCAGAGCACTAGACCTTCTGTCTTCCTCACTGCTTTCTGCTTCCACAGAATGTCTTGCTTTTATCTGTTTCATATAAAATGTGTTAGAAAAGAAAGTTTTTAACTGAAGAAAGTGTTAGGCTGATCAAACAAAATAATCAAAACCAATAATCTTCCAATGTTTCAAGGTGATCTTCCTAGAAGTCTTGTGAAGAAGACTCTATTTCCAGAACTACAGCATATCTCCCCAACCATATGTGTTTCTTTTATTTTAAAAAAAAAAAACTTTACTTAGTTTTGAACATAAATACTCAATTCTTATTGAGGAACAACTCATGCATTTGAGATTGCCCTGGGAGCAGCCCCTCCTTGGCTAGGGTTTCAAAAGACCTGAGTTATTCCTTTCTAAACCCAATTCCTCATTTCATCCAAGGTCTTGCTCCATCAAGTAACAAAGTGAACGTCAGGTGTACTTCACTAGATATTAAGGGTACCATAAAACTACAATAATTAAAATAGAATCCAATTTGCCACAAAATATGGTATAATGATGAAACAGTAGAGCTCCAAAACAGACCCTAATAGCGACAGAATTTGGTGTATGATAATAACTAACATGCACGTACCAGTTAATCATGTTATCATGATGTTCACTTCCTTCAGGCCAGTAATTCCATTTCCTGACAAGACCATCAGAAATGTGGGCAATGTGTCTAAGAATGTTCTTTGCAGAATTACTTGTAATGTTGAGGCCATTTATGAGATAGCACCCTTTGTCACACCATAATCACCATAATGGACTCTCATCTCCAAACCGGGCACATGTGATTTGAAGATTCATATCATGGTAAATTCCCTGCATTTCTGGAACAGTTTTCCTGGAAATGGGACAACTTACACCTCAACTTGGTTTCTGGAGTTTTAATGCTGGGGGACCTAGTTTCAATATTAACTTTGTCATTTTCACTAAGAGCAAAGGAACCAAGTGGTTTCTGCTGAAAAGACTCAAGATGGCCATCCCGAGTCCCCAGTGATCTGCAAATTTCTCTCTAGAATAGGCTTCCAGCATCCCCATCATGTCTCCTGATTCTGTCTTGGTTTCAAGGGCTCTTCTCGCCCCCTTGGGTTTCCTTCAGTACTGACAGCTCCCAAATCTATACCTTCTTGTCCTGATGTTAGGCAAAATGCCAGTAATGAACTTTGAATCCCCCTCCTGTCTGATTCTTCACAATCACATCAGAGTCCACACACCTAAAAAGAACAGCATTATCCCTATCAAACTAGGATTGACTCCCCCACCATTTAGCTTTTTAAGCAAGGGAATAAATATTCAAGTTTCTATGTTAAAATGAAAACTCTGACAATGGTGAAATTTGGAATGAGTACAGAGGGGAAAAGACCAAATAGAGGAAAATTCTTTTAAGAGGAGGCGTGGTCAGTAAGAATGGCTAAAATTAACAAGTCAGGAAATGACAGATGTTGGCAGGGATGTGAAGAAAGAGGAACCCTCCTACACTGTTAGCGGGAATGCAAGCTGGTGCAACCACTCTGGAAAACAGTATGGAGGTTCCTCAAACAGTTGAAAATAGAGCTACCCTATGACCCAGCAATTGCACTACTGGGTATTTACCCCAAAGATACAAATGTAGTGCTCTGAAGGGGCACCTGCACCCCAATGTTTATAGCAGCTATGTCCACAATAGCCAAACTACGGTAAGAGCCAAGATGTCCATCGACAGATGAATGGATAAAGAAGATGTGG
>NW_027399283.1:0-3149 GCF_003265705.2 Callorhinus ursinus | reverse complement strand
AGAAGAAGAAGAAGAAGAAGAAGAAGAAGAAGAAGAAGAAGAAGAAGGAGAAGGAGAAGGAGAAGGAGAAGGAGAAGGAGAAGGAGAAGGAGAAGAAGGAGAAGAAGAAGAAGGAGAAGATGATAGCAGGAAGGGAAAAATGAAGGGGGGGAAATCGGAGGGGGAGAAGAACCATGAGAGACTATGGACCCTGAGAAACAAACTGAGGGTTCTAGAGGGGAGGGGGTTGGGGGATGGGTTAGCTTGGTGATAGGTATTAAAGAGGGCATGTACTGAATGGAGCACTGGGTGTTATACGCAAACAGTGAATCATGGAACACCACATCAAAAACCAATGATGTAATGTATGGTGATTAACACAACATAATAAAATTTAAAAAATTATTCTCAGGCCATGTGGCAAAAAAAAAAAAAAGACCAGCTAGAGGGTCCCCTTTAGAGTAGTGTCAATTTCTTATCTTGGACTCCCCAGCACCTTGGACAATGTCTAAAATATCATGAGAGTTCTGCCAGATTGAACTGAATAAAAAACTTTGTGATTTCAACGAAAGCAATTGAACCAGGGTCATCAAAAGTTTGTTTTATTTTTATCAATAATCAGCTGTTCACATATTCTGCTTTTTTGTTTTTGTTTCAAAGTGTCTGATTATGAGCCCCACAGAAATTATATAATCCAAGTTTAGCGCTCTGGATTTAGAATCATATGATGTCTTATGATATCATTGCATTTGTTTTATGATATCAGCTGTGAATCTTTAGGTGAATCTACCTTGCTTCCCCTTATCTGTGTTATGAGCCTAACTCAGGGTCTTGCCTGGCACGTTTATTGGGGTAAGTGAAATGAGGAGGGGCAGAAACAGTCTTACATGTATATGATATGCCAAGTAGACTCTAGTACAGTGCTAGATATGTCCAGTAGGACGTCAGTAATTTTTTAGATGAATGAATGAATGCTTTATGCACTCTGGTCATGAATCTTATTAAGGAAACTCAAAAGTGAAGAAGCTTTGCTTTTTATCCATCCGATGATCCTGCCAGTTTTCCTAAAAATTTATCCATGCTGTTGTTTCCATTTTGACTTACAACCATCCTATTAGTACTGTCCTTGAGAAAGAATCTAGGTATTAGGTTTAAAGAACCTAGGAATACTTCTTCATTTGGCACTGAAACAAATCATCTGGAGAAGGTGGTGGGTTATGAAAGCTTCTCTGAAAACCCACGCCACCCACTCTGTTAAAGGATCTCCCAACTGACATTTCTTGTGAACCCGATGATCTCACAGCTCAGGCTTATGCTGGCCCCAGCAAAATCATAAAGCATGGCAACTTTCCTTTCCTCCTCCAACACCCACTGTTCCTGGTCGTAGGGAAAACAGCACTGGGCAGAAGAGCCATGTCTGGACTGGCTGCTGCCCTGTAACATGGAGTGGTATCTACTTCACAGGTTGGCCATGGGGGCGAGCAAATACATGAGGGAGCCCAGGGTCTACTTCAGGTCAGCATATGGTACTCCTTGGATCCAGGTTTCCCCTGACGTCCTGACCCAACACGGTGGCCATTGGAATGGATTGAGCCAGTGAGATTTGGGGGGCACACACAGGTATTTTTGTTGTTTTTTAAAAAATTCAGTCATCAATATTTAAAAATCAAGAGGTTTCACACATGTACAAAAATTAGATTTTCAGCTTCCCTTGAAATTCTGTGGAGAGCTGGTAACACTGACCAACATCCCCATCTGGAAATAATCATCTGGAGAAAGCAAGGGGGTACTGCTCCAGTTCACTCCAGTCCCTTGAGTTAAAGGATAATTTTGAAACAAAGGTACCAATCACGACTCTCATACAGATACAAAAGTGAACACATGTTAAAAACTTTATTTAATTCATTAATGAGTCAAGTGGTGAGATGTTACAAGCAGTTCAAAGGAGAATCCAAAGATCAGGAATATTGAAATAAAAATGCCTTTGGAGGCAAAACTAGGGAAGAAGGTCCGCCGAATCCCTGCTGTACAAAATTCACGTGTCTGTGAACAAGAATTATTTTTGCATCGCTAGCAGTTATTTTCAGCTTACAGAGTTGTGAAACAGTCCCCAGAGAATCTGAACCAGATAGCAAGGTGGGGTGAATTTTCCTTTACAGTCTAGACTCCAGATGATGCACTGTTTTCCATGGAAGTACACATTTCCCCTACATTTCAATTTCCGTCATCCTATTTATTGACTGCCTGGCCCCAGAAGTGTTTGCTCACTCAGATCCTATAGAGCTGTCATCTCTCTTGTTTTTATTTGGTCTCTTCAGTTACAACATGTGGAGATTAGACCCAATCCTGTCTACATTCCCTACAACTCCTGAATTCACATTTCTTAGTACTGCTTCCATCTGACACCCCACTCCACATACATATCACTCTGTAAATTATTCATCCTTATTCAGCCATTCGGGTCCTTATCAATGAGCTGTAGCCACTTCAATTTGTGCTAAGATGTTAATGGGTGATGTTTTAATTATGTGATACTTTATCTTCCACAGCATCTGTTTCCATAGCTTCAATTACCATTGCAAACCATCATCACTTTCATGAAAGCACCCCACAACATTCAGCTTTAAACATCTGCTGCCAAGAAGGCCCACACATCTATCTGCCAGTGAAGACCCTTGCCCCATAAGACCGTGCATTTTCCCCATACTCCCTCACCCTTGGCCCAGTTCTGGAGCAAAGAAAACCTCTGTTGGCTAAGTGAGGATGAAGATAAGTGAAGGCCAACCACACCATCTTCCTGGACCCCAGCTGAGGAGCAGAGAAGAGATTTAGGTTACCAAGCTAGGATTTTTTTTTTGATATTTTATTTATTTATTTGAGAGAGAGAGAAAAAAAGAGCAAAAGAGAGAGCACAAGCATGGGGGAGGGGCAGAAGGAGAGGGAGAAGCAGGCTCCCGGCGGAGCAGGGAGCCCGATACCAGGCTCAATCCCAGGACCTTGGGATCATAACCCGAGCTGAAAGCCAGACACCCAATTGACTGAGCCACCCAGGAGCCTACCAAGCTAGGATTTTAATTATTACCTGAGACGGGGCATCTTCATGACAAAATTGAGCCTTGAGATTTTATTACAAAATTAAAATTATTATTATGTGACCAAGACCAGACAAT
>NW_027399282.1:0-8256 GCF_003265705.2 Callorhinus ursinus | reverse complement strand
AAGTAAAATTATCTGAACACACTGATCACTAATAAAAAGATTGATTCAATAATTAAAAACCCCAACATATAAACAAATGTCCAAGACCAGACAGCTTCACTGAGGAGTTCAACCAGATTAGTAGAATACTTAATACCAAACATTCTCAGACTCTCTAAAAAATAGGAGAGGAGGGCCTACGTCCAAACTCATTTTATGAAGCCAGCTTTATCCTGTTACCAAAATAAGACAAGGACACTACAAGAAAAGGAAAGGCCGGGGGTGGGGGGTGTGGGGCGGAGCAAGATGGCGGAGGAGTAGGAGACCTGGATTTTGTCTGGTCTCAGGAATTCAGCTGAATAGGGATCAAACCATTCTGAATACCTACTTACTCAACAGGAGATCACAAAAGAGAGTAGCAACAACTCTCTGAACAGAGAAGCGACCACATACTGGAAGGTAGGAGGTGCGGAGAAGTGAATCCGATGTGATATTCGGGAGGATAAACGGTGGGGGAGGGGCCCTCCACCGCTTCTGGCAAGTGCTAGAGCTGCAGAGCACAAAATCGGAACATTTAGAAGTTGGCTCTGCAGAGGGACGTTGCTCCAGTGGGTAAGCGGGGGGTGGAAACCTCGTGCGACAGTGTGGTCTCAGGACCCTCGGGGTCACAGAAAGACCAGGGGTGCCTGAGTGCGGCAGAGCTCCCAGGTATCGGAGCGGGGTAGCCGGCTACAGAGACGGAGCTGAGGAGCGGACTCTCAGCTCGGGGTTGCCATAAACTGTGATCCTTGGCCCAGTCGGGCCACGGCTCCTCCAGCATGGACCCAACAAGCGGCAGAGCTGGGGAGACTCCCCTTCCTCCCCGGGGAGGAGTGGTGCGGGAGCGCAGCACGGGGATCTGCTGGGTTTGGAGACTCCACTCGGGGTCGGGAGCCAGAGATAGAAATGCTCGGTCACAGGCCGGGTGAGCACAGAGTGCGGCCGGAGACCAGAGAGACGGGAGTGACTGCGTTTCTCTGGGGGCACACTGAGAAGTGGGCCCCAAGTTCTCAGCTCCTCCGGGTGGAGATTGGGAGGCCACCATTTTCACCCTGGTCCTCCAAAGCTATACCGAGAGTTTGCAGGGAACAAAAGCTCCTGAGAGCAATCTACAGCAGCTTGCTTGGCCCGGACTCACAAGGGTAGGGCAATTCCGCCTCCTGCAAAGACATTTGGGAACCACGGCAACAGGCCCCTCCCCCGAAGATCAGCAGGAACAGCTAGCAAAGACCAAGTTTACCGATCAAGGAGAACGGGAGAACTCCAGAGCTAGGGGAATACTGCACATAGAATTCATTGCTTTTTTACCATGATTCATTAGGTTTTGAAAGTTAATTTTTTAACAGTTTTTTTTTATTTTTCTTTTTCCCTTTTTCACCCAACATCTTATCAATCCCTTTCATAAAAAAACATTTTTTATTTTTCATTTTTAGAGTAATATTTTATCCCTTCATAGTAGTCACCCTTATTTTTGGCATATATATATATATATATAAGTAGTTCTCTCTTTAAAATTTTTAGATACAGTTTTTTCTAACAGATCAAAATATACCCTAAATCACTAGTGTATGGCTTTGTTCTAGTCTCCTGTCTGATCACATACTCTGCATTTTTTTTCTTTTCTTATTTCTTTTTTTTTAAATATTCTTACTTTTTAAAACAACTTCTTAACTTATCAATTCCTTTTATAACATCTTTTATACTTTTCATCATTACATTCATCTTCCATCCCTTCATTATATCAACGCTTACTTTGTACAAATATAAGTCTTTCTTCCTTTAAAATTTTAGCAGGAACTTTCTTCTAAAAGACCAAAATACGCCCAAAACCTAGTGTGTGGCAATGATCTATGCACTAGCCTGATCATATTTGATCATATTCTGTTTATTTTTGTTTTGTTCTGTTTGTTTGTTTTTATCTTTATATTTTTCCTCTTTCTTTTTTCTTTCTTTCCCTTTCTTGTCCTTTGGTTTCAGGACTTTTCTGAATTGTAGAGTATATTTGCTGGGGACGTTGATAACCAGTTAGCATTTTGTTCTCTCATTCATCTATTCTCCTCTGGACAAAATGACAAGATGAAAAAAATCACCTCAGGAGAAAGAATAAGAAGTAGTACCGTCGGCCAGGGACCTACTCAATACTGACATTACTACGATGTCACACCTAGAGTCCAGAATCATGACTTTAAAGATACTAGCTGGGCTTGAAAACAGCGTGGAAGTTATTAGAGAAACACTTTCTGGAGAAATAAAAGAACTAAAACCTAACCTAATCGAAATCAAAAAGGCTATTAATGAGGTCCAATAAAAAATGGGGGCACTAAATGCTAGGATAAATGAGGCAGAAGAGAAAATCAGCGATATAGAAGACCAAATGATGGAAAATAAAGAGGCTGAGAAAAAGAGAGATAACCAACTATAGGATCACGAGGGCAGAATTCGAGAGATAAGCGATACAATAAGACAAAACAACATTAGAATAATTGTGATCCCAGAAGAAGAAGAAAGAGAGAGAGGGGCAGAAGGTATATTGGAGCAAATAATAGCAGAGAACCTCCCTAATGTGAGGAAGGAAACAGGCATCCAAATCCAGGAGGCACAAGGAATCCCTCTCAAAATCAATAAAAATAGGTCAACACCCCGACATCCAATAGTAAAACTTACAAGTCTCAGAGGCAAAGAGAAAATCCTGAAAGCAGCTCGGGAGAAGAGATATGTAACCAACAATGGCAGAAACATTAGATTGGCAACAGACCTATCCACAGAGACCTGGCAGACCAGAAACGACTGGTATGAGATCTTCAGAGCACTAAATGAGAAAAATATGTAGCCAAGAATACTATAACCACCTAGGCTCTCATTGAAAATAGAGGGAGAGATAAAAAGCTTCCAGGACAAACAAAAACTAAAGGAATTTGCAAACACGAAGCCAGCACTCCAAGAAATATTGAAGGACAATGGCACTAAATTCATACCTTTCAATAGTTACCCTGAATGTAAAAGGGCTAAATGCCCCAATCAAAAGACACAGGCTATCAGATTGGATTAAAAAACAAGATCCATCGATATGCTGTCTGCAGGAGACTAATTTTAGACCCGAAGACACACCCAGATTGAAAGTGAGGGCGTGGAAAACCATTTACCATGCTAATGGACACCAAAAGAAAGCTGGGGTGGCAATCCTTATATCAGACAAATTAGATTTTAAAACAAAGACTGTAATAAGAGATGAAGAAGGACACTATATCCTACTTAAAGGGCCTATCTAACAAGAAGATCTAACAATTGTAAATATCTATGCCCCTAACAAGGGAGCAGGCTATTATATAAGGCAATTAATAACAAAAGCAAAGAAACACATTGACAATACAATAATAGTGGGGGAATTTAACACCCCCCTGACTGAAATGGACAGATCATCTAAGCAAAAGATCAACAAGGAAATAAAAACTTTAAATGAAACACTGGAACAAATGGATTTCACAGACATATTCAGGACATTCCATCCCAAAGCAACGGAATACACATTCTTCTCTAGTCCCCATGGTACATTCTCCAGAAGAGATCACATCCTAGTTCACAAATCAGGTCTCGACTGGTACCAAAAGATGGGGATTATTCCCTGCATATTTTCAGACCACAGTTCTTTGAAACTAGAACTCAATCACAAGAGGAAAGTCGGAAGGAACTCAAATACATGGAGGCTAAAGAGCATCCTACTAAAGAATGAATGGGTTAACCAGGAAATTAAAGAAGAATTAATAAAATTCATGGAAACCAATGAAAATGAAAACACAAATGTTCAAAATCTTTGTGTTACAGCAAAGGCAATCCTGAGAGGAAATCATATAGCAATACAAGCTTTCTCAAGAAACAAGAAAGGTCTCAAATACACAACCTAACCCTACACCCAGAGGAGCTAGAGAAAAACAGCAAATAAAGCCTAAACCCAGCAGAAGAATAGAAATAATAAAGATCAGAGCAGAAATCAATGAAATAGAAACCAAAAGAACAGTAGTAGAGAGCAACGAAACTAGGAGCTGGTTCTTGAAAGAATTAACAAGACTGATAAACCCCGGCCAGACTTATCAAAAAGAAAAGAGAAATGTCCCAAATCCACAAAATCATGAATGAAAGAGGAGAGATCACAACCAACACCAAAGAAATACAATAAATTATAAGAACATATTATGAGCAACTCTATACCAGCAAATTAGTAACCTAGAAGAAATGGGTGCATTCCTAGAGATGTATCAACTATCAAAATTGAACCAGGAGCAAATAGAAAACCTGAACAGACCTATGACCACTAAGGAAATTGAAGATGTCATCAAAAATCTCCCAAGAAACAAAAGCCCAGGGCCAGATGGATTCCGAGGAGAATTCTACCAGACATTTAAAGAAAAATTAATACCTATTCTTCTGAAATTGTTACAAAAAATAGAAAAGAAAGGAAAACATCCAAACTCATTTTAGGAGGACACGATTACCTTGATCCCAAGACCAGAAAAAGATCCCATCAAAAAGGAGAATTACAGACCAATATCCTTGATGAACATGGATGCAAAAATTCTCACCAAAGTACTAGCTAATAGGATCCAACAATATATTAAAAGGATTATTCACCACGACCAAGTGGGATTTATCCCTGGGCTGCGAGGTTGGTTCAACATCCGCAAATCAATCAACGTGATACAATACATTAACAAAAGAAAGAACAAGAATCTTATGATCCACTCAATAGATGCAGAAAAAGCATTTGACAAAGTACAACATCCTTTCTTGATCAAAACTCTTCAGAGTATAGGGATAGAGGGTACATACCTCAGTATCATAAAAGCCATCTATGAAAAACCTACAGTGAATATCATTCTCAATGGGGAAAACCTGAGAGCTTTTCCCCTAAGGTCAGGAACACGGCAGGGATGTCCACTCTCACCACTGCTTTGCAACATAGTATTAGAAGTCTTAGCCACAGCAATGAGACAACAAAAAGAAATCAAAGGCATCCAAATCAGCAAAGAGGAAGTCAACCTCTCACTCTTTGTAGATGATGTGATACTGTGTGTGGAAAACCCAAAACACTCCACCCCAAAACTGCTAGAACTCATACAGGAATTCAAGAAAGTGACAGGATATAAAATCAATGCACAAAAATCAGTGGCATTCCTATACACCAACAACAAGACAGAAGAGAGACAAATCAAGGAGTTGATCCCATTTACAATTGCACCCAAAACCATAAGATACCTAGGAATACATTTAAGCAAAGAGGTAAAGGACCTGTACTCAGAGAACTATAAAAAACTCATGAAAGTAATTGAAGAAGACCCAAAGAAATGGAAAAACGTTCCATGCTCATGGATTGGAAGAACAAATATTGTGAAGATGTCAATGCTACCTAGAGCAATCTATATATGCAATGCAATCCCCATCAAAATGCCATCCACTTTTTTGAAAGAAATGGAACAAATAATCCTAAAATTTGTATGGAACCAGAAGAGACCCAGAATAGCTTGAGGAATACTGAAAAAGAAAAGCAAAGCTGGCGGCATCACAAGTCCGGACTTCCAGCTCTATTACAAAGCTGTCATCATCGAGACAGAATGCTACTGGCACCAAAACAGACACATAGATCAATGGAACAGAATAGAGAGCCCAAAAATGGTCTCTCCACTCTATGGTCAACTTATCTTTGACAAAGCAGGAAAGAATGTCCAATGGAAAAAGACAGTCTCTTCAACAAATGGTGTTGGGAAAATTGGACAGCCACATGTAGAAGATTAAAACTGGACCATTTCATAAAGAAGTTGTGGTATATATACACAATGGAATATTATGCAGCCATCAAAAGGAATGAGATCTTGCCATTTGCAACGACTTGGATGGAACTGGAGGGTGTTATGCTGAGTGAAATAAGTCAATCAGAGAAAGACATGTATCACATGACCTCACTGATATGAGGAATTCTTAATCTCAGGAAACAAACTGAGTGTTACTGGAGTGGTTGGGGGTGGGAGGGATGGGATGGCTGGGTGATAGACATTGGGGAGGGTATGTGCTACGGTGAGCTCTGTGAATTGTGCAAGACTGTTGAATCACAGATCTGTACTTCTGAAACAAATAACGCAACATATTTTAAGAAAAAAGGAAAAGAAGAAGATAACAGGAGAGGAAGAAAAGGGGAGTATGTCAGAGGGGGAGACGAACCATGAGAGATGATGGACTCTGAAAAACTGAGGGTTCTAGAGGGTAGGGGGGTGGGGGGATGGGTTAACCTGGTGATGGGTATTGAGGAGGGCACGTTTTGCATGGTGCACTGGGTGTTATGAACAAACAATGAATCATGGAACACTGCATCAAAAACTAATGATGTAATATATGGTGATTAACATAACAATAAAAAAATTAATAAAAAAAAACTGGACCATTTCTTTACACCATACACAAAAATAAACTCCAAATGGTTGGAAGGCATAAACGTGAGACAGTATTCCATCAAAATTCTAAAGGAGAACACAAGTAGCAACCTCTTCGACCTCAGCCGCAGCAACTTCTTCCTAGAAACATCGCCAAAGGCAAGGGAAGCAAGGGCAAAAATGAACTATTGGGATTTCATCAAGATAAAAACTTTTGCACAGCAAAAGAATCAGTCCACAAAACCAAAAGACAACCGACAGGATGGGAGAAAATATTTGCAAATAACATCTCAGATAAAGGGCTAGTATCCAAAATCTATAAAGAATTTATCAAATTCAATCCCCAAAGAACAAATAATCCAATCAAGAAATGGGCAGAAGACATGAACAGACATTTTTCCAAAGAAGACATCCAAATGGCCAACAGACACATGAAAAATTGCTCCACATCGCTCGGCATCAAGGAAAGCCATATCAAAACCTCAATGAGATCCCACCTCACAACAGTCAGAATGGCTAAAATTAACAAGTCAGGAAACGACAGATGTTGGCGGGGATGCAGAGAAAGGGGAACACACCTACACTTTTGGTGGGAATGCAAGCTGGTGCAACACCCCTGGAAAACATTATGGAGGTTCCTAATACAGTTGAAAATAGAGCTACCATACGATCTAGCAATTGCACTACTGGGTATTTACCACAAAGATACAAATGTAGGGATCCGAAGGGGTACGTGCACCCCGATGTTTATAGTAGCAATGTCCACAATAGCCAAAATCTGGAAAGAGCCAAGATGCCCATCGATAGATGAATGGATAAAGAAGCAGTGGTATATATACACAATGGAATATTATGCAGCCATCAAAAGGAATGAGATCTTGCCATTTGCAAAGACATGGTTTGAACTGGAGGGTGTTATGTTGAGTGAAATAAGTCAATCAGAGAAAGACATGTATCATATGACCTCACTGATATGAGGAATTCTTAATTTCAGGAAACAAACTGAGTGTTCCTGGAGTGGTGGAGGTGTGGCAGGGATGGGGTGGCTGGGTGATAGACATTGGGGAGCGTATGTGCTATGGTGAGCGCTGTGAATTGTACAAGACTGTTAAATCACAGATCTGTAATTCTGAAACAAATAAGGCAATATATGTTAAGAAAAAAAAGAAGAAGATAGCAGGAGGGGGAGAATGAAGGGGAGTAAGTCGGAGGGGGAGACAAACCATGAGAGATAATGGACTCTGAAAAACAAACTGAGGGTTCTAGAGGGGAGGGGGGTGGGGGCATGGGAAAAAAAAGGAAAGGAAAGGCCAATATCCCTCAAGACCATAAATGCCAATATCCTCAACAAATTATAAGCAAACTGAATTCAACAATACATCGGGAGAATCACACAACACAATCAAGTATGATTTATTCCAGGGATGCAGGGATGTTTGCACATCTCCACATCAAACATCAGGATACACCATCTTAAAAAATAAAAGATAAAAATCATATGATTGTTACAATAGTTGCAGAAAGCACACTTGACAAGATTCAATATGCATGTATGATAAAAACTCTAAACCATCTAGGTATAGAGGGAACATAGTCCATATATGCAAAGCTCACAGCTAAAATCATACTCAAGGGCGAAAAGCTGAAAATTTTTCCACTAAGATCAAGAAGAAGACAAAGACTTCCACTCTCATCACATAAATTCAATATAGTATTGAAAGCCCTAGCCAAAGCATTTAGACAAAAAAAGAAAAGAAAGAAAGAAGAAAGAAAAAGAAAGAAAGAAAGAAAGAAAGAAAGAAAGAAAGAAAGAAAGAAA
>NW_027399281.1:0-8257 GCF_003265705.2 Callorhinus ursinus | reverse complement strand
AAGTAAAATTATCTGAACACACTGATCACTAATAAAAAGATTGATTCGATAATTAAAAACCCCAACATATAAACAAATGTCCAAGACCAGACAGCTTCACTGAGGAGTTCAACCAGATTAGTAGAATACTTAATACCAAACATTCTCAGACTCTCTAAAAAATAGGAGAGGAGGGCCTACGTCCAAACTCATTTTATGAAGCCAGCTTTATCCTGTTACCAAAATAAGACAAGGACACTACAAGAAAAGGAAAGGCCGGGGGTGGGGGGTGTGGGGCGGAGCAAGATGGCGGAGGAGTAGGAGACCTGGATTTTGTCTGGTCTCAGGAATTCAGCTGAATAGGGATCAAACCATTCTGAATACCTACTTACTCAACAGGAGATCACAAAAGAGAGTAGCAACAACTCTCTGAACAGAGAAGCGACCACATACTGGAAGGTAGGAGGTGCGGAGAAGTGAATCCGATGTGATATTCGGGAGGATAAACGGCGGGGGAGGGGCCCTCCACCGCTTCTGGCAAGTGCTAGAGCTGCAGAGCACAAAATCGGAACATTTAGAAGTCGGCTCTGCAGAGGGACGTTGCTCCAGTGGGTAAGCGGGGGGTGGAAACCTCGTGCGACAGTGTGGTCTCAGGACCCTCGGGGTCACAGAAAGACCGGGGGTGCCTGAGTGCGGCAGAGCTCCCAGGTATCGGAGCGGGGTAGCCGGCTACAGAGACGGAGCTGAGGAGCGGACTCTCAGCTCGGGGTTGCCATAAACTGTGATCCTTGGCCCAGTCGGGCCACGGCTCCTCCAGCATGGACCCAACAAGCGGCAGAGCTGGGGAGACTCCCCTTCCTCCCCGGGGAGGAGTGGTGCGGGAGCGCAGCACGGGGATCTGCTGGGTTTGGAGACTCCACTCGGGGTCGGGAGCCAGAGATAGAAATGCTCGGTCACAGGCCGGGTGAGCACAGAGTGCGGCCGGAGACCAGAGAGACGGGAGTGACTGCGTTTCTCTGGGGGCACACTGAGAAGTGGGCCCCAAGTTCTCAGCTCCTCCGGGTGGAGATTGGGAGGCCACCATTTTCACCCTGGTCCTCCAAAGCTATACCGAGAGTTTGCAGGGAACAAAATCTCCTGAGAGCAATCTACAGCAGCTTGCTTGGCCCGGACTCACAAGGGTAGGGCAATTCCGCCTCCTGCAAAGACATTTGGGAACCACGGCAACAGGCCCCTCCCCCGAAGATCAGCAGGAACAGCTAGCAAAGACCAAGTTTACCGATCAAGGAGAACGGGAGAACTCCAGAGCTAGGGGAATACTGCACATAGAATTCATTGCTTTTTTACCATGATTCATTAGGTTTTGAAAGTTAATTTTTTAACAGTTTTTTTTTATTTTTCTTTTTCCCTTTTTCACCCAACATCTTATCAATCCCTTTCATAAAAAAACATTTTTTATTTTTCATTTTTAGAGTAATATTTTATCCCTTCATAGTAGTCACCCTTATTTTTGGCATATATATATATATATATAAGTAGTTCTCTCTTTAAAATTTTTAGATACAGTTTTTTCTAACAGATCAAAATATACCCTAAATCACTAGTGTATGGCTTTGTTCTAGTCTCCTGTCTGATCACATACTCTGCATTTTTTTTCTTTTCTTATTTCTTTTTTTTTAAATATTCTTACTTTTTAAAACAACTTCTTAACTTATCAATTCCTTTTATAACATCTTTTATACTTTTCATCATTACATTCATCTTCCATCCCTTCATTATATCAACGCTTACTTTGTACAAATATAAGTCTTTCTTCCTTTAAAATTTTAGCAGGAACTTTCTTCTAAAAGACCAAAATACGCCCAAAACCTAGTGTGTGGCAATGATCTATGCACTAGCCTGATCATATTTGATCATATTCTGTTTATTTTTGTTTTGTTCTGTTTGTTTGTTTTTATCTTTATATTTTTCCTCTTTCTTTTTTCTTTCTTTCCCTTTCTTGTCCTTTGGTTTCAGGACTTTTCTGAATTGTAGAGTATATTTGCTGGGGACGTTGATAACCAGTTAGCATTTTGTTCTCTCATTCATCTATTCTCCTCTGGACAAAATGACAAGATGAAAAAAATCACCTCAGGAGAAAGAATAAGAAGTAGTACCGTCGGCCAGGGACCTACTCAATACTGACATTACTACGATGTCACACCTAGAGTCCAGAATCATGACTTTAAAGATACTAGCTGGGCTTGAAAACAGCGTGGAAGTTATTAGAGAAACACTTTCTGGAGAAATAAAAGAACTAAAACCTAACCTAATCGAAATCAAAAAGGCTATTAATGAGGTCCAATAAAAAATGGGGGCACTAAATGCTAGGATAAATGAGGCAGAAGAGAAAATCAGCGATATAGAAGACCAAATGATGGAAAATAAAGAGGCTGAGAAAAAGAGAGATAACCAACTATAGGATCACGAGGGCAGAATTCGAGAGATAAGCGATACAATAAGACAAAACAACATTAGAATAATTGTGATCCCAGAAGAAGAAGAAAGAGAGAGAGGGGCAGAAGGTATATTGGAGCAAATAATAGCAGAGAACCTCCCTAATGTGAGGAAGGAAACAGGCATCCAAATCCAGGAGGCACAAGGAATCCCTCTCAAAATCAATAAAAATAGGTCAACACCCCGACATCCAATAGTAAAACTTACAAGTCTCAGAGGCAAAGAGAAAATCCTGAAAGCAGCTCGGGAGAAGAGATATGTAACCAACAATGGCAGAAACATTAGATTGGCAACAGACCTATCCACAGAGACCTGGCAGACCAGAAACGACTGGTATGAGATCTTCAGAGCACTAAATGAGAAAACTATGTAGCCAAGAATACTATAACCACCTAGGCTCTCATTGAAAATAGAGGGAGAGATAAAAAGCTTCCAGGACAAACAAAAACTAAAGGAATTTGCAAACACGAAGCCAGCACTCCAAGAAATATTGAAGGACAATGGCACTAAATTCATACCTTTCAATAGTTACCCTGAATGTAAAAGGGCTAAATGCCCCAATCAAAAGACACAGGCTATCAGATTGGATTAAAAAACAAGATCCATCGATATGCTGTCTGCAGGAGACTAATTTTAGACCCGAAGACACACCCAGATTGAAAGTGAGGGCGTGGAAAACCATTTACCATGCTAATGGACACCAAAAGAAAGCTGGGGTGGCAATCCTTATATCAGACAAATTAGATTTTAAAACAAAGACTGTAATAAGAGATGAAGAAGGACACTATATCCTACTTAAAGGGCCTATCTAACAAGAAGATCTGACAATTGTAAATATCTATGCCCCTAACAAGGGAGCAGGCTATTATATAAGGCAATTAATAACAAAAGCAAAGAAACACATTGACAATACAATAATAGTGGGGGAATTTAACACCCCCCTGACTGAAATGGACAGATCATCTAAGCAAAAGATCAACAAGGAAATAAAAACTTTAAATGAAACACTGGAACAAATGGATTTCACAGACATATTCAGGACATTCCATCCCAAAGCAACGGAATACACATTCTTCTCTAGTCCCCATGGTACATTCTCCAGAAGAGATCACATCCTAGTTCACAAATCAGGTCTCGACTGGTACCAAAAGATGGGGATTATTCCCTGCATATTTTCAGACCACAGTTCTTTGAAACTAGAACTCAATCACAAGAGGAAAGTCGGAAGGAACTCAAATACATGGAGGCTAAAGAGCATCCTACTAAAGAATGAATGGGTTAACCAGGAAATTAAAGAAGAATTAATAAAATTCATGGAAACCAATGAAAATGAAAACACAAATGTTCAAAATCTTTGTGTTACAGCAAAGGCAATCCTGAGAGGAAATCATATAGCAATACAAGCTTTCTCAAGAAACAAGAAAGGTCTCAAATACACAACCTAACCCTACACCCAGAGGAGCTAGAGAAAAACAGCAAATAAAGCCTAAACCCAGCAGAAGAATAGAAATAATAAAGATCAGAGCAGAAATCAATGAAATAGAAACCAAAAGAACAGTAGTAGAGAGCAACGAAACTAGGAGCTGGTTCTTGAAAGAATTAACAAGACTGATAAACCCCGGCCAGACTTATCAAAAAGAAAAGAGAAATGTCCCAAATCCACAAAATCATGAATGAAAGAGGAGAGATCACAACCAACACCAAAGAAATACAATAAATTATAAGAACATATTATGAGCAACTCTATACCAGCAAATTAGTAACCTAGAAGAAATGGGTGCATTCCTAGAGATGTATCAACTATCAAAATTGAACCAGGAGCAAATAGAAAACCTGAACAGACCTATGACCACTAAGGAAATTGAAGATGTCATCAAAAATCTCCCAAGAAACAAAAGCCCAGGGCCAGATGGATTCCGAGGAGAATTCTACCAGACATTTAAAGAAAAATTAATACCTATTCTTCTGAAATTGTTACAAAAAATAGAAAAGAAAGGAAAACATCCAAACTCATTTTAGGAGGACACGATTACCTTGATCCCAAGACCAGAAAAAGATCCCATCAAAAAGGAGAATTACAGACCAATATCCTTGATGAACATGGATGCAAAAATTCTCACCAAAGTACTAGCTAATAGGATCCAACAATATATTAAAAGGATTATTCACCACGACCAAGTGGGATTTATCCCTGGGCTGCGAGGTTGGTTCAACATCCGCAAATCAATCAACGTGATACAATACATTAACAAAAGAAAGAACAAGAATCTTATGATCCACTCAATAGATGCAGAAAAAGCATTTGACAAAGTACAACATCCTTTCTTGATCAAAACTCTTCAGAGTATAGGGATAGAGGGTACATACCTCAGTATCATAAAAGCCATCTATGAAAAACCTACAGTGAATATCATTCTCAATGGGGAAAACCTGAGAGCTTTTCCCCTAAGGTCAGGAACGCGGCAGGGATGTCCACTACCACCACTGCTATGCAACATAGTATTAGAAGTCTTAGCCACAGCAATGAGACAACAAAAAGAAATCAAAGGCATCCAAATCAGCAAAGAGGAAGTCAACCTCTCACTCTTTGTAGATGATGTGATACTGTGTGTGGAAAACCCAAAACACTCCACCCCAAAACTGCTAGAACTCATACAGGAATTCAAGAAAGTGACAGGATATAAAATCAGTGCACAAAAATCAGTGGCATTCCTATACACCAACAACAAGACAGAAGAGAGACAAATCAAGGAGTTGATCCCATTTACAATTGCACCCAAAACCATAAGATACCTAGGAATACATTTAAGCAAAGAGGTAAAGGACCTGTACTCAGAGAACTATAAAAAACTCATGAAAGTAATTGAAGAAGACCCAAAGAAATGGAAAAACGTTCCATGCTCATGGATTGGAAGAACAAATATTGTGAAGATGTCAATGCTACCTAGAGCAATCTATATATGCAATGCAATCCCCATCAAAATGCCATCCACTTTTTTGAAAGAAATGGAACAAATAATCCTAAAATTTGTATGGAACCAGAAGAGACCCAGAATAGCTTGAGGAATACTGAAAAAGAAAAGCAAAGCTGGCGGCATCACAAGTCCGGACTTCCAGCTCTATTACAAAGCTGTCATCATCGAGACAGAATGCTACTGGCACCAAAACAGACACATAGATCAATGGAACAGAATAGAGAGCCCAAAAATGGTCTCTCCACTCTATGGTCAACTTATCTTTGACAAAGCAGGAAAGAATGTCCAATGGAAAAAGACAGTCTCTTCAACAAATGGTGTTGGGAAAATTGGACAGCCACATGTAGAAGAATAAAACTGGACCATTTCATAAAGAAGTTGTGGTATATATACACAATGGAATATTATGCAGCCATCAAAAGGAATGAGATCTTGCCATTTGCAACGACTTGGATGGAACTGGAGGGTGTTATGCTGAGTGAAATAAGTCAATCAGAGAAAGACATGTATCACATGACCTCACTGATATGAGGAATTCTTAATCTCAGGAAACAAACTGAGTGTTACTGGAGTGGTTGGGGGTGGGAGGGATGGGATGGCTGGGTGATAGACATTGGGGAGGGTATGTGCTACGGTGAGCGCTGTGAATTGTGCAAGACTGTTGAATCACAGATCTGTACTTCTGAAACAAATAACGCAACATATTTTAAGAAAAAAGAAAAAGAAGAAGATAACAGGAGAGGAAGAAAAGGGGAGTATGTCAGAGGGGGAGACGAACCATGAGAGATGATGGACTCTGAAAAACTGAGGGTTCTAGAGGGTAGGGGGGTGGGGGGATGGGTTAACCTGGTGATGGGTATTGAGGAGGGCACGTTTTGCATGGTGCACTGGGTGTTATGAACAAACAATGAATCATGGAACACTGCATCAAAAACTAATGATGTAATATATGGTGATTAACATAACAATAAAAAAATTAATAAAAAAAAAACTGGACCATTTCTTTACACCATACACAAAAATAAACTCCAAATGATTGGAAGGCATAAACGTGAGACAGTATTCCATCAAAATTCTAAAGGAGAACACAAGTAGCAACCTCTTCGACCTCAGCCGCAGCAACTTCTTCCTAGAAACATCGCCAAAGGCAAGGGAAGCAAGGGCAAAAATGAACTATTGGGATTTCATCAAGATAAAAACTTTTGCACAGCAAAAGAATCAGTCCACAAAACCAAAAGACAACCGACAGGATGGGAGAAAATATTTGCAAATAACATCTCAGATAAAGGGCTAGTATCCAAAATCTATAAAGAATTTATCAAATTCAATCCCCAAAGAACAAATAATCCAATCAAGAAATGGGCAGAAGACATGAACAGACATTTTTCCAAAGAAGACATCCAAATGGCCAACAGACACATGAAAAATTGCTCCACATCGCTCGGCATCAAGGAAAGCCATATCAAAACCTCAATGAGATCCCACCTCACAACAGTCAGAATGGCTAAAATTAACAAGTCAGGAAACGACAGATGTTGGCGGGGATGCAGAGAAAGGGGAACACACCTACACTTTTGGTGGGAATGCAAGCTGGTGCAACACCCCTGGAAAACATTATGGAGGTTCCTAATACAGTTGAAAATAGAGCTACCATACGATCTAGCAATTGCACTACTGGGTATTTACCACAAAGATACAAATGTAGGGATCCGAAGGGGTACGTGCACCCCGATGTTTATAGTAGCAATGTCCACAATAGCCAAAATCTGGAAAGAGCCAAGATGCCCATCGATAGATGAATGGATAAAGAAGCAGTGGTATATATACACAATGGAATATTATGCAGCCATCAAAAGGAATGAGATCTTGCCATTTGCAAAGACATGGTTTGAACTGGAGGGTGTTATGTTGAGTGAAATAAGTCAATCAGAGAAAGACATGTATCATATGACCTCACTGATATGAGGAATTCTTAATTTCAGGAAACAAACTGAGTGTTCCTGGAGTGGTGGAGGTGTGGCAGGGATGGGGTGGCTGGGTGATAGACATTGGGGAGCGTATGTGCTATGGTGAGCGCTGTGAATTGTACAAGACTGTTAAATCACAGATCTGTAATTCTGAAACAAATAAGGCAATATATGTTAAGAAAAAAAAGAAGAAGATAGCAGGAGGGGGAGAATGAAGGGGAGTAAGTCGGAGGGGGAGACAAACCATGAGAGATAATGGACTCTGAAAAACAAACTGAGGGTTCTAGAGGGGAGGGGGGTGGGGGCATGGGAAAAAAAAGGAAAGGAAAGGCCAATATCCCTCAAGACCATAAATGCCAATATCCTCAACAAATTATAAGCAAACTGAATTCAACAATACATCGGGAGAATCACACAACACAATCAAGTATGATTTATTCCAGGGATGCAGGGATGTTTGCACATCTCCACATCAAACATCAGGATACACCATCTTAAAAAATAAAAGATAAAAATCATATGATTGTTACAATAGTTGCAGAAAGCACACTTGACAAGATTCAATATGCATGTATGATAAAAACTCTAAACCATCTAGGTATAGAGGGAACATAGTCCATATATGCAAAGCTCACAGCTAAAATCATACTCAAGGGCGAAAAGCTGAAAATTTTTCCACTAAGATCAAGAAGAAGACAAAGACTTCCACTCTCATCACATAAATTCAATATAGTATTGAAAGCCCTAGCCAAAGCATTTAGACAAAAAAAGAAAAGAAAGAAAGAAGAAAGAAAAAGAAAGAAAGAAAGAAAGAAAGAAAGAAAGAAAGAAAGAAAGAAA
>NW_027399280.1:0-8260 GCF_003265705.2 Callorhinus ursinus | reverse complement strand
AAAAAAAAAAAAGGTTTCTAGGGCTATGAGAGATATTCACCTGTGCTTTTTTTTTTTCCCTGTGACTTTTGGGATGAGGGTAACTAATGCTGGCTACCTAGAGTGAGTTAGCAAAACTTGCCTCCTTGTCTATTTTGTAAAAGAATTTGTGTAACACCGGTAAAAGAATGTCAGGATAGGTATTATAGAGTTCATCAGGGGAAACAACAAAACATCTGGAGGTGGAAATTGAAACTTGAAAGGGGCTTGTGGTCCTTGTTACCATTTTCCTGTCTTTCAGATGGGCAGTCATACCCCCTTTTACATTCATAATATTGGTCGTTTGAATTTTCTTTTTATTTCTCATCCAGTCTCAGTAGGGGTTTATGAATTTTACGCATCTTTTAAAAATTTCTCGCTCAGCTTAGTTTTCAGTGCTGTGTAATTTCAGTTTCTTATTTTGGATCTTATTTAAACCAATTGCTATTTTCTTTGGATGCAAACTTGAACCATTGTTTTTAATTGTTTCTTATTTTTCCGTATAAACACTTAACACTACAAAGTTTCCTGGAAGCACCCTGCTTTAGCTGTATCTCGCAAATTTTTCCTTGCCGTGTTTTAATTATTATTTGGTTTAAACTACTTTCCCATTTTTGTTCTTATTTCTTCTTTGATCCATTGGTTCTGAAAGAGTATGTTTTGCTTTATATCTGGATATGTGAGGGGCGCCTGGGTGGCTCAGTTGGTTAAGCGACTGCTTCGGCTCAGGTCATGATCCTGGAGTCCCGGGATCGAGTCCCACATCGGGCTCCCCGCTCAGCGGGGAGTCTGCTTCTCCCTCTGGCCCTGCCCCCTCTCAGGTGCTCTCTCTCTCTCTCTCATTCTCTCTCTCAAATAAATAAATAAAATCTTAAAAAAAAACCTAAATATCTGGATATTTGAGGATGCTCTACTCATTGGTTCCACTTTAATTCTACTGTGGTCAGAGAGAAGGTTCTGCCTGGTGTGCACTGGGTCATGAGTGCTCTTCCTTCCCTGACTCTTCATGTGGTATTTCCCTGACCTGAAAATAGTCCATCTCTACCTGGCCACTTCGTTCTTCTTCTTGACGAGTAATTAAGGTTCCATCCCTCCCAGACTTAGTTTTATGACCTTCCTACCTGCTTCGAAATCCCCACCACTAGCCCCGTCCTGTGTAACATTTGGCTTATTCGTCGGACTCTCACCATACTGTAAATCCCTGGGCAGCAAGAGATGCCTCTAAACTCGGCATCGCTAGGGTCTGTCATAGTGTCTAGTATAGGGTCACCACCAAGTAAATGTTTCAGACAATAACAGGTAAGAAGCTGAGGGAAATGCCTGCCTTTTTGCTTACAGCCCTGTCTTTATGGGCTGTAACATGTGCTAGAAAAGATTCTGTTTTCAGCAACAAAGTCTCGTGGAGACAGCATGCCTCTAAGGCCAGCCAAGCTTGAGTGACATTGTCATTCTTGCAATTGGGTATTTCAGTGGGTTAGACAAGGGGAAGACTTGTTTTTCCAAATAGAACCTACCCAGTTGTTGACCAGAAAAGAAAATCATTCAGATTCTTTAAAGCAGCATGAGAACAATACCTATATAGTGACCCTTGACTTCAATTTTTCAAAAATTAGAAAACAGACATGAGTTTTTCTTCCTTTTTCCCCCCAAGCCAGTCCTCACTGGGTGAAGTGTGAATGTGTGTGGATTATCGGTCTAGTCTGAATTAAACGGGGACATCGAAATACTTTCCATAGACTACAGTTGTACAGTGTGGTTGCTTACGCAGCAAGGCTGATGTGGCCTCCGTGGAGGCCAGGCGGTTGGGGAGAAGCCCAGAAGGAAGAGGCAAGGGAGAGTCACGGCCTGTGTCCCCCGTCTGCACCTCGCTTCCTCCTGGGCTGCTGTCCCTGACACAGCACAGACTTCAGAAGTCTGCTCCTGCTGCCCCAGTGGCCCTGCCTCCACCTCCTATCCCCTTGGGCCACAGAAGCTTTGCACAGTTAAGTTTGGCTCAACACACTGCCACTTACACAGGTCAGTTCTACCTCCCTCATTGAGTGGAAGAAGCAAAACACATCAGCAGAGGCCCAACTGACAAGAACAACGTACCTATATGTATATTCTATCTGGGAAAGAAAGAGAAGGACCCACTGAAGCCAATGGGCAAGAGGGAAGGGGCGCTGTTGGTAAGCCGTGGGCGTCCTGCCAGTTTAAGACTAGAGGAAGACGGGCCTAGAGCTTGAGTCTTGTAGGCCAACAGTGGAAAGCAGAGCGTTGCCCGGTTGATACTTACAGACCTTTCCCTTCTCTCCACAGTGGACCCTTCCGAGCCAGTGTGTTGACCCCTGACCAGCCTCATCGGAACCCACGATCTGGATACATACACAAACGCCCTGAGCTGTTGGGCCTCCTGCGTGCTCTAGGGAAACAAACAACAGGTGAAGTTTGATGGACAGAACTAGACGCGCCTGAGACTGCCCCTCCCCAGCAAAGCACACCCGTGAGTGAGGGACAGTGGTGGCCGTCATGTGTAGAGGAGGCTTTTGCTTCCTAGTTGCTGAGATCCTAGTCCTGCAGGAGAAGACAACCAATGGGTGGGTGCCCCCACCCTCGTGGCCACAGGGAATCCCTGGACAGGTGACAAGGCTGCCCCCAAGGCAAGGCTGCTCCTCGCTGGGCTCGCTGAAGAGGCACCTGTGATCTGGTCAGAGGGGGTGAAAAAGTGCGGGAAGCACAGGTATTTTCTCAGTGGTGTCGGCTCCTACAAAGTCAAAGGGGGCGTCCTGGCCGGGAAGGCCCCAGTGGACCGACTGAGGGCCAGGCCCCAAGTGTCTTCCTAAAAGTGACGTTGTCCCATCTGACTGCAACTCACGTGCTCTGGCCACGAGCATCCCCAGCTGCTCTGAATGATGGTGGAACTACAAGTGTGCCCCAGCACAGCGAGTGTGCCATCGCCTCCCACGGCACTCCCTGTGCCCTGCACTCGTGGACCCCAGGTGCCCTGACTGTGTTCGCGGACAGTCGTTTCTCCAGCCACACTGTGGCGCCAGCCCCTGTGACAGCAACAGAGGTGCCCTGGCCCGGTGGCCCTGAGGCATCTGACCGAAGGCACGAAGAGCAGCATCTTCAGGCCTGAGTTTCCTCTCAGTGGTGCAGGCTTCTCCAATAGGAAGAGCTTGGCTCTGGCCAGACGGGCCCCGAGGGCACTGACCAGATGCGGGAAGAGAACACTGATTCTCCACCACAGTTCTCGTCCTGGCCCCTCTCACTGGAACGCTCACTGGGCCCTGGACCGGTGGACCCCGAGTGCTCGGACTGCAGCTGGGAACAGACGGACCTCCAAGCACACGTGTGGTGTTGCCTCTCTTACTGCAGCTGTGGTGCTTTGGCCGGATGGTTTCCAGGTGATGTGAACACAAGGAGGAACAGAAGTGTCTTCTGGAGCATCTGTTGTCAACGACGGTTTCTCTGCCGACAGGGACAAGTGTGCTCAGCCTGGGGATTCCGGGCGGTCTGACTTTGGGCAAGAAGGAACGTGTCTCCCAGGGCAGGCTCGTTGTCTCCAATTGTATCAGAGGTGCTACGGCTGGCAGGACTCTGGAGTTCAGGTCTCAGCCTCCCTCAACATGAGCCGAGGTACTGGGTGTCCCCCGCGGCCCTGTGCTAAAGCTGAGTGCTTCAGACATGGAGCTGGGGCCTGGAGCGGACATGCTGACGCCGGAACGGTCATGACCCAAAGGAGCTGCAGATGCCTTGAAAGGAAATGGGTCTGGAGTCGTGTTAGCAAAAGGGGAGCTGCGCCTAGTGCTGGGTATCCTCCTGGTGAGGGCTCCCGTTCCGTGGATGATGGCTGGCTGACCGAGATGCCAAAGGTGGAACGCGGGAGTGTCACGTATGCAGAAGCTGACCGATTCGTGCTCCCACTGGGTGCCTGGGCTTCCGCAGAGGTTAAGACTGGAGCTGGTCCTGAGACTGCCAGATCTCCCACAGGGTGAGAGCTAGCAAAGCCGTTGGGTGCGGGGGGCTGTCAGGAGGAGCCTGGGAGGGGGGCCTGGGAGCCAGGTCAATTTCATCAGAGTCAAAGGCAGGCTTGGATGCCCAGTTGGCTGACGTCCTGGCGGCCGGAAAGCCGGTAACTGCAAAACCAGGGGTGGATTGGCTAGGAAGACAGGGGCACTGGGGAGAGTGGCTCTGCTCCTGCCCATCAGGGACTCCACTCCACATGGGACTGAAGCGTGGCTCCCGGGCTCAAGCAAAGGTTCCGAGTTGGGGTAGGACTCCTGATTATACTGGAGGTGGGCTGGCAGAGACCGGAGCTGTTCCACACCGGGGGGTCCTGGTGATGCAGTTTTGGAATGTAGGTGAGGCTCAGTGGGGTGGAGTCCGGAGCCGACGACCAGGAAGGAATTCTTAAGGCGTCTTTGGTGCCGGATGGTGGTTTATTAAAGCATGGGGACAGGACCCGTGGGCAGAAGGAGCTGCTGCCCTGTGGTCTTGAGGAGTGGCTGGTTATATACTCAGGACTTGGGGAGGTGAGGACAAAGGGGGTGTCCAGAAGGACTGTCATATGCTACAGTCTCTCAAAATACTGGAGGCCTGGTTATGGTCAAACCAAGGTTGTTTTTCCCTCTAATGAGACGCCAACATGAAGACAGTTGGGAGTTTCCGGGAGGAACGTTACATTCCTCCTATCACACGTTCTTGTCAATGGGCTTCAGGTTCAGAAGAGATCCAATTTTATTTACATTTCCTTCTGCCTCAGCCTCCCTTAGGTTTATGGAGGGGAGGGTGATGTTAGGGCTTCAGGAAACTGAGTTATGGGTCTCTTGGAAGTTAGGCTATTGGTAAGAAAGCTTCTTCCTTGTAAATCACTAGGACATTTGTAAACTGAGGGAGACTCCTGCCCTGCAGGACTGTGATCTCTATCAGTCAACCATTTGTTTTTCGTTTGGGGCGGCCAGCGGTGCCTGAGGAATGTCACATATATCCCAAAGGGGGTGGGTGTAGGGTGCCAGTTTCTGCTTTGTCCTCAGCTTGCCTTCTGTTCCCTCATCACTGGTGAATGAGGAGGTAACGCACAGTGGATCCTTAGGGATACCGGAAGGTGAAAGCCTGGGAATGAGGAGCGGAGCCCGTGTGGGTTACACCCAATTCCAGAATGCACTGGGAGGTCACCTCTACGGATGTGCTGACTGCCCCGGGCGAAGGGACGGGGAGGCAGTGATGGGCTGGCCAGTGAGAACCGAGGTACTGGTGGAAGTGAAGGAGGGACACGGGGCCGGTGAACGGTTGGGT
Source organism: Callorhinus ursinus (assembly GCF_003265705.2). Lineage (NCBI taxonomy): Eukaryota > Metazoa > Chordata > Mammalia > Carnivora > Otariidae > Callorhinus > Callorhinus ursinus. Next base: position 2,965 of record NW_027399280.1, on the reverse strand, counting down.
GACAGCTGCTTGGGGAACAGGAGCTGGGTCAGGAAAGGGGAGAAGGTTGCTTCAAATCGCCCATGTAGAGCTGTGTGTTCACTGTCTGATCCTGGGCACGTAGTACATAAGTTGAAGGTGCCTCCTAGCTACCTACTGTCCCAAGGCAAACCATGCACTGTTCAGCCTGATGCTGGGGACTCATCCTGGATGTGTGACAGAAATGTCCTGGCCAGTAAAGGGTGGAAGCAAGGGCGCCAGAGGGCAAAGGGTGGGGCCAACGGCCCTTCTCCAGTCCCTTTGAGATTTCCGCACCTGGTTGCAGGTGTTGGGGACCAGCAGTACCCCCGCACTACGTGGGCACTGCTCAGGACTGCTGATGCTGGCTGCCCGCAGAAGTGGGACCCCTGGGGCTTGGGGTCTGCAGCGTCCTCGGCACCTGGCCCAGGGCTGTAGCTGAGGCAATGTAGCCATTTCTCCCGGGGGACAGAGGAAGCAGAGCCTGCTCAGAGCCGAGCCCTGGAGCAACCTAAGTCTTGATGGACTGGGGGCCTGGCTCACTGTAGGTCGGTGTAAGAGAGACCCTGACGGAGAGGATGCAGGTGGGCTCTGTTTCCGGCAGGTACTGGTGCACCCAGAGTCTGGGGATGGCTTCAGCTGGCAGGTGCCGAGGGGGGCATGGAGTGGCCCAGCGACGCAGGGTGTGAATTACCCAGGCAACCACCACGGACAACACCTGTTTACCCTCACATCCTCCCTTTCCTCCATATTGGTAGGTTGGGTTTCCGGAAAACCCGCTTACAAGGGAGCTGTCTGTGGTCTGTCCTAGTCCTGGAGCAAGACCAGGCCAGCCTTGTCGCAGCCCTGGAAAAATGTGAGTCCCATCATCAGCGGCTGGGCTGCCGAGTTTTCTGGGGTGGGGGCCGATGGAGTGGCCTGGCCTGCCAGGTGCTGTGCCCACCACATCCCTTCCAGGCAGGCAGGTGCTGTTCACCTCTTCTTACCGTTGTGCAGATTACAAATAGCATGAACCCTCAGCATCTTCCGGAGGGCCCCACATGGTGGTGAAGCCAGGGTTTGAAGCTGGTCTGTCTGATTCCAGAGCTCATGCACTCACCATCTGACTGTGGTGCCCCCTCATCATGCAGGGATCACGGATGGCCATTTTTCTAGTCCGGATGCGCAGCACCATGGCACCCCTGTAAGGATCCCACGCTGCCTACTGGGTCTGAATTGGTGGCACTCCTAAGGCCCCCACAGGCCGCACTGGGCTCCAGTCTCCTCAGAAGGGGTAGGACACAGGTCACTAGTTGTCAGCACGAGCCCATGAGGCATGTGTTGTAGCTTGTGGCAAACCATACAGCTGTGGGTGAGAGCTCTTCTCCCAGATCAAGGCCACGAGAGGCACTGCAAGTGGGTGCAGAATCCGCTCTGCTTTCAAAGTCTTCTGTCCTAAGGCAGAATCACTTGTGGTCACTTAACCCTGCTTTGCCTCGGGAAAGAGGAAATTCCCTCCAATCCTACTTTACCGAGAGATCTTTTTGAAAGCTATGTTAAACTTCATCAATTACTTCCCCCACAGCTTTGAGATATGCAGGTGGCTTTTCTCCTTCAGTCTCTTAAGATGGTAAATGGCATTGATTGATTGTCCGTATGAAACCAACCTTGGGTACCTGCTGCAGTTTCCGCTTGGTCAGTCTAGAGTACATTTTTAAATTTGGTTAGGATGGATTTCCTAATATGTTAAAGATTGTCATATCTGTGTTTATGAGTACATTAATCTGTACACTTACTTTTATATTTTGGTATGAAGGTCGTGTTAACCTGATAGAATGGATTCAGAGAATCTGCCTCCTCTATTTTCTGAGAGTTTGTACAACACTGGTAAAGTAGCTTCTATATATGATGAAATTCATCAGGAGGACTCTTTGAACCTGCAATTTTCTTGCTCCAAAGGTGTTTATAATCACCTTATCCTTTGAATGTCTTCCAATCTGTAGCAATACCCCTTTTCCCCTGATCTTGATAGTTGGAAATTTCACTTTTCATTTCATGATTAATCTTAGTAGACATTTATCAATTGTATTAGTCTTCTACAAATCCCACTTTAGCTTTGTTAATTTACTGTGCTGTATATTTTCTATGTCCATTCCTATATTTGTTATCTATTTCTATTTTGGATTGAACTTGCTTTCATTTCTCTGTTTTTAGGATGGAAAGTTAAGTCACTGTTTTTAGATCTTTCCGATTTTTTAAATATAAACACTTGAAGATGCAACATTCCTTTATGCACTAGTTTCACCATATTTTGTAAATTTTGATTTGCTCTGTTTCAGTTATTATTCAGTTCAAATTATTTCTAATTTTTTGTTGTTCCTTCATTGACACATTGGTTACATGAAAGTATGTTTTCCTTTATTTGTATATATTTGCAGATATTTTAGATCTCTTAGCTATTGGTTTCTGCTCTAATTCCGCTGTATATATGGTCAAATTTGGAAATTTGTGAAGACATCGTTTGAGCCAGTATACATCTAACTCATGAACATTCGCGGTTCACTTGAAAAAGAAGTATGTTCGACCCAGCAATTGCACTACTGGGTATTTACCCAAAGGATATAAACATAGTGATGTGAAGGGACACATGCATCCCAATGTTTATAGCAGCCATGTCCACAGTAGCCAAACTATGATAAGAGCCCAAATGTCCATCACAGATGAACGGATAAAGAAGAGGTGGTATATATACACATATATACACAAAGACACACACATTACAATGGAATATTACTCAGCCATCAAAAAGATTGAGATCTGCCATTTGCAACGATTTGGATGGAACTAGTGAGTATTATGCTAAGCAAAATAAGTCAGTCAGAGAAAGATAAATACCATATGATTCCACCGCTATGTGGAATTTAAGAAACAAAACATAGGGGAAGGGAAGGAAAATAAAATAAGATAAAAACAGAGAGGGAGGGCGCCT
>NW_027399279.1:0-8268 GCF_003265705.2 Callorhinus ursinus | reverse complement strand
CAACTCTATGGTCAACTAATCTTTGACAAAGCAGGAAAGAATGTCCAATGGCAAAAAGACAGTCTCTTCAACAAATGGTGTTGGGAAAATTGGACAGCCACATGCAGAAGAATGAAACTGGACCATTTCCTTACACCACACACAAAAATAAACTCAAAATGGTTGAAAGACCTAAATGTGAGACAGGAGTCCATCAAAATCCTAATGGAGAACACAGATAGCAACCTCTTCGACCTCAGCTGCAGCAACTTCTTCCTAGAAACATCGCCAAATGCAAGGGAAGCAGGGGCAAAAATGAACTATTGGGACTTCGTCAAGATAAAAAGCTTTTGCACAGCCAAAGAAACAGTCCACAAAACCAAAAGACAACCGACCGAATGGGAGAAAATATTTGCAAATGACATATCAGATAAAGGGCTAGTATCCAAAATCTATAAAGAACTTATCAAACTCAACACCCAAAGAACAAATAATCCAATCAAGAAAGGGGCAGAAGACATGGACATTTTTCCAAAGAAGACATCCAAATGACCAACAGACATATGAAAAAGTGCTCAACATCGCTCGGCATCAGGGAAATCCAAATCAAAACCTCAAGGAGATACCACCTCACACCAGTCAGAATGGCTAAAACTAACAAATCAGGAAACCACAGGTGTTGGTGGGGATGTGGAGAAAGGGGAACCCTCCTACACTGTTGGTGGGAATGCAAGCCGGTGCAGCCACTTTGGAAAACAGTATGGAGGTTCCTCAAACAGTTGAAAATAGAGCTACCATACGATCCAGCAACTGTACTACTGGGTATTTACCACAAAGATAAAAAGGTAGGGATCCGAAGGGGTACGTGCACCCCAATGTTTATAGCAGCAATGTCCACAATAGCCAAACTGTGGAAAGAGCCAAGATGTCCATTGACAGATGAATGGATAATGAAGAAGTGGTATATATACACAATGGAATATTATGCAACCATAAAAAGGAATGAGATCTTGCCATTTGCAATGACGTGGATGGAACTGGAGGTTGTTATGCTGAGTGAAATAAGTCAATCAGAGAAAGACTTGTATCATATGACCTCACTGATATGAGGAATTCTTAATCTCAGGAAACAAACTGAGGGTTGCTGGAGTGGTGGGGGGTGGGAGGGTTGGGGTGGCTGGGTGATAGACATTGGGGAGGGTATGTGCTATGGTGAGCGCTGTGAATTGTGCAAGACTGTTGAATCACTGATCTGTACTTCTGAAACAAATAATGCAACATATGTTAAGAAAAAAGAAAAAGAAGAAGATAGCAGGAGGGGAAGAATGAAGGGGAGTAAGTCGGAGAGGGAGACGAACCATGAGAGACGATGGACTCTGAAAAACAAACTGAGGGCCCTAGAGGGGAGGAGGGTGGGGGGATGGGTTAGCCTGGTGATGGGTATTAAAGAGGGCACATTCTGCGTGGAGCACTGGGTGTTATGCAAAAACAATGAATCATGGAACACTACATCAAAAACTAATGATGTAATGTAGGGTGATTAACATAAGAATAAAAAATTAAAAAAAATAGTTCTTATTCTTTTGTTTTATTAACCTTTATTCCCCTTAATAAGAAATGACCAACCCATAGCTATAATATGGTTACATAGTAATATAAAAGAAAATGAGTAAATGAAGGAACATGAGTTGAAATGTGAACAATATATAATGTTCTGATTTTCCCAAGATAGTACATTTATCTATATTCATTTAGACTTCATATAATTCTGATCATAATTTAATATACTTTTATTAGAATGTAAAAAATTATTCTACCCTTCTTAAAAATTTAATACACAAAAATAAGAACATTTATTAAAAAGTAATAGTAGGCAGAGGAGAAATAACCCATAACATGTTTCAAATGTATTATAAAGCTATGAAGAAAAAACTAGTATAAGAAAATTGCAGATATATCCATGGAGTAACTTAACTAGAAGCAGTAAGAATACATAATATTGTAAAATAGGTAAAATATGTAAGAATCTAAAATATGTAAGAATCCTGAGGCATCAAAAGTAAGTGTACATAGCAGTTGATTTTTCAAGAATTTGTCTATTGGGATTTGCCTAGGGAATAACCATAGTTGTTTTAAATATATACAAACTATATTTAAATAAAGCCATCGCTTTGGTAGTAAGACCTTCTCATTTAATGAATTTGTTTTTATTGATCTCTTATGATGTATTCTTTTGGAGGTTCATTAACTCTCTTCAAGCTGACCCTTGACTGGATATCCCATGGACTTTTTTTTACTACTTTGGATCCTAGAACAAACATGTCTTTAATATAACCTAGAAGCTTTTCTTTAAAATTCTTAACACTTCTGACAATATTGCCTCCTTATTCTTGCTTTAATAAAGCATGCTTATCCTCTAAGACTTTTCTACATAACATTTCCTACAGTTACTTTATCTCTGACTTGGGTAGCATCTCCCAGCTCCCAGGTTGAGGCTTTTCCAACCCAGTACAAACCTTCTTCCCTTTAGAGTCTTATACTATCTTACTATTCCAGATCTGCCACTCTTTCTAGCAACTACTTACATTTATTTTTCATTCTCAGCATTACTCAAGGACATTTATACACAGCATAGTACATCACAGGCTTGGGTTTGAACCCTCATTCTGCTAAAGACTAGTTATGTAATCATATGCAAGTTCTTTAAGTTCTTTTTGCTTCAGTTTCCTTATCCCAGATATGTGAATATTTATTTGTATCTATTTCAAAGGTTTGCTATAATGATTGCCTGACATTTCAATTCTTATGACATTATTATTGTGACTTAGAGTCTTACAGTTGCATTTCTGATATAATCTAATATCCATATGGATGATATCATCAACACACTCTGAAATATCTGCAGTTAGAAAAAAAAGCTATTAGCACTGTTTAAGCACAGTATATAGGCGACCCTCCCAGACCTTGGAGTACTTTAGGCAGAAGTCTGATATTAAATACTACTACTTCATCACCAAAATGTCTGATGGGAGCTATGAAAGGGATATACAGTGCCCAGAAGGAGAATATACCAATTTAATCAAGTTAGTCCAGCATCTAGGGACAATTTCTCTGAGGATGGTTAGGTATTATAAGGTTGACAGGGAGTGTGACATTAAAAAAATCCATGCATAGGAAACAGCATGCAAACAAATCAGGGGGTAAATGAAAGTATTGTATATTCAAGAAACTAAAAGATTTAGTGGAGTGGAGAATGTGAGAGAACAGTAGTTAGGAAGGAGATGGTAAAGCAAGTTGGGTATAGAGAGACTTAGATATCTATGAGGATGAATGTGTATTTTTATGCTAAGGGCAATGGATAAATAAGGATAACTATGTTTAAGTTTTTATTTTAGTTCTGTTAGTTAACACACAGTGTTATATACTGATTCAACACTTCTATACAACACCCGGTGCTCCTTACTACAAATGCGCTCTTTAATCCCCATCACCTATGTCACCCATTTCTCTACCTTCCTCTCCTCTGGTAACCATCAGTTTGTTCTCTGTAGTTAAGATCCTGTTTCTTAGTTTCTCTCTCTCTCTCTCTTTTTTTTCCCTTTGCTCATTTGTTTTGTTTCTTGAATTCCACATATCAGTGAGGTCATATGGTATTTGTCTTTCTCTGACTTAGTTCACTGAGGATTATACTCTCTAGCTCCATCCACGTCATTGCAAATGATGAGATTTCATTCTTTTTAAATGGCTGAATAATATCCGATTGTGTGTGTATGTATGTATGTATGTATGTACCACTGTACACCACATCGTCTTTATCCATTAATCAGTTGATGGACACAGGCTGCTCCCATATCTTGGCTATTGTAAATAATGCTGCTATAAACATTGGGGTGCAGGTATCCCTTTTAATTAGTTTTTGTATTCTTTGGGTGAATACCCAATATTGCGATTGTTTGATCATAGGGTAGCTCTATTTTTAACTTTTTGAGGAACCTCCATACTATTTTCCAAAGTGGCTACACCAGTTTGCATTCCCACCAACAGTGCGAGAGGTTTCCCCTTTCTTCACATCCTTGCCAAAATCTATTTTTTGTGTTGATTTTAGCCATTTGGACTGGTGTGAGGTGATATCTCATTGAAGTTTTAATTTGTATTTCTCTGATGATGAGTGATGTTAAACATCTTTTCACATGCCTGTTCACCATCTGGACGTCTTTGGAAAAACATCTGTTCAGGTCGTCTGCCCATCTTTTAACTGTATTTTTTGTTTTTTGGGTGTTGTGTTTCATATGCTCTCTATAGGTTTTGGATACTAACATTTATTTGATGTCATTTGCAAATATCTTCTCCAATTCTGTAGATTGCCTTTTAGTTTTGTTGGTTGCTTCCTTTGTTGTGCAGAAGCTTTTTCTTTTGATGTAGTCCCAATGGTTTATTTTTGCTTTTGTTTCCCTTGCCTCAGGGGACCTACCTAGAAAAAGGTTCCTATGGCCAATGCCAGAGAAGTTACTGCCTGTGCTCTGTTCTATGGCTTTATGGTTTCACATTTAAGTCTTTCATTCACTTGGAATTTATTTTTGTGTATGGTATAAGAAATTGGTCCAGTTTTTTTTGCATGTAGCTCTCCTGTTTTCCCAGCACCATTTGTTGAAGAGACGGTCTTTTTCCCTTTGGATATTCTTTCCTGCTTTGCTGGAGATTAATTGCCCATGTAATTATGGGTTTATTTCTGGGTTTCTTATTTTGTTCTATTGATTTATGTATCTATTTTTATACTTTGTGATATAACTCAAAGTCTGGAACTGTGATGTTTCCAGCTTTGCTTTTCTTTTTCAAGGTTGCTTTAGCTATTCAGAGTCTTTTGTGGTTCCATACAAGTTTTAGGATTGTTTGTTCTAGTTCTGTGAAAAATGCTGTTAGTATTTTGATAAGAAGTGAATTAAATATGTAGGTTGTTTTCAGTAGTATTGATATTTTAACAATATTTGTTCTTCTCATCCATGAGCATGGAATGTCTTTCCATTTCTTTGTGTCATCTTCAATTTCTTTCAGCAATATTTTATAGTTTTCAGAGAACATATCCCTCACTTCCCTAGTTAGATTTATTGCTAGGTGTCTTATTATTTTTGGTGCAGGTGTAAATGGAATTGATTCTGTAGTTTCTCCTTCTGCTGTTTCATTATTAGTGTATAGAAATGCAACAGATTTCTGTATGCTGATTTTGTATCCTGTGAGTTTCCTGAATCTGTGTATCAGTTCTAGCAATTTTTTGGTGGAGTCTTTTGGGTTTTCTACGTAGAGTATCATGTCATCTGCAAATAGTGAAGGTTTTACTTCCCTACCAATTCGGTTGCCTTTTATTTCTCTTTGTTGTCTGATTGTTGTGGCTAGGACTTTTAGTACTATGTTGAATAAAAGTGATGAGAGTGGACATCCTCATCTTGTTCCTGATCTTAGAGGGAAAATTCTTAGTTTTCCACTTTAAGGATGATGTTAGCTGTTGATTTTTCATAAACAGCCTTTATTATGTTGAGGTCTGTTCTCTCTCAACCTACTTTGCTGAGGGTTTTTATAAATGGATGTGGTACTTTGTCCAATTCTTTTTCTGCATCTATTAAAATGATCATATGGTTTTTACCCTTTCTCTTATTGATATGATACATCATGTTGATTGATTCATGAATATTGAACCACTGTTGTAACCCAGGAATAAATCCCACTTGATTGTGGTGAATGATTTTTTAATGTATTGTTGGATTCAGTTTGCTAGTATTTTGTTGAGAATTTTTGCATCTATGTTTATCAGGGATATCGGCTTATAGTTCTCTTTTTTAATGGAGTCTTTCTCTATAAGGTCTTGGTATCAGGGTAATGCTGGTCTCATAGGATGAATTTGCAAGTTTTCCTTACTTTTCTATTTTTTGGAATAGTTTGAAAAAAATAAGTATTATCCCTTATTTGAATCTTTAGTAGAATTCACCTCTGAGCCATCTGGCCCTGGACTTTTGTTTGTTGGGAGTTTTTTGATTACTAATTCAATTTATTTGCTGGTTATCAATCTGTTCAAGTTTTCTATTTCTTTCTATTTCAGTTTTGAAAGTTTATATTTTTCTATGAATTTATCCATCTCTTCCAGGTTGTCCAATTTGTTGGCATATAATTTTTCATGATATTCTGTTATAATTGTTTGTATTACTGTGGTGTTGGTTGTTATTTCTACTCTCTCATTTGTGATTTTATTTATTTGAGTCTTTTGTCTTTTTTTCCTGATAAGTCTGGCAGAGGTTTATTGATTTTATTGATTTTTTCAAACAACCAGCTCCTGGTTTCATTGATTTATTCTATTGTTTTTTTTTAAGTTTCTGTATCATTTATTTCTGCTCTAATCTTTATTATTTCCTTCCTTCCTCTGGTTTTGAGTTTTGTTTGTTGTTCTTTTTCTAACTCCTTTAGGTGTAAGGTTAGATTGTTCATTTGAGATTTTTCTTGCTTCTTGAGTCAGGTTTGTATTGCTATAAACTTCCTTTTTAGAATAGCTTTTGCTGCATCCCAAAGGTTTTGAACAATTATGCTTTCATTTTTTTCATATTTTTTTTATTTCTTTATTTTTATTTCCTGGTTGACCCATTCACTCTTTAGTAGCATGTTATTTAACCTCTATGTATTTGTAGTCTCTCCAGACTTTTTCTTGTGGTTGAATCTAATTTCATAATGTTCTGGTCAGAAAAAAATGCATGGTATGATTTTGATGTTTTTAAATGTGTTGAGGATTGCATTGTGGTCTAAAATACGATCTATTCTGGAAAACAGTCCATGTGTAATTGAAAAGAATGTGTATTCTGCTTATTTTAGGATAGAATGTTCTGAATATATCTGTTAAGTCCATCTGGTTATTCAAAGCCATGGTTTCCTTATTGATTTTCTGCTTATATGATCTGTCCGCTGATGTAAGTGGGGTGTTAAAGTCCCCTACTATTATTGTATTATTACCGATAAATAAGAATGGCTTTAAAACAGTAAGGTGTCATGTCAAATTTGTCTTCTCTCTCTCTCTCTCTCTGTGACAAAAGCACTTGCTGCATATGGAATGAGTGAATGGAGGAAGAGAAGAATGGAAAAAGAGAGATCAGATTATAGGGATTTGTCTAAGTGGGAGATGATGGTCGTTTGCTCTGGAATGGAGGGAAGTAAAGAGATTTTTTTATTTATTTTTTATTTTTTATTATTATGTTAATCACCATACATTACATCATTAGTTTTTGATGTAGTGTTTCATGATTCATTGTTTGCATATAACACCCAGTGCTCCATGCAGATGCAGAAAAAGCATTTGACAAAGTACAGCATCTTTTCTTGATCAAAACTCTTCAGTGTATAGAGATAAAGGGTACATACCTCAATATCATAAAAACCATCTATGAAAAACCCACAGCAAATACAATTCTCAATGGGGAAAAACTGAGAGCTTTCCCTCTAAGGTCAGGAAACAGCAGGGATGTCCACTATCACCACTGCTATTCAACATAGTATTAGAAGTCCTAGCCACAGCAATCAGACAACAAAAAGAAATCAAAGGCATCCAAATCGGCAAAGAAGAAGTCAAACTCTCACTCTTTGCAGATGATATGACACTTTATGTGGAAAACCCAAAGACTCCACCCCAAAACTGCTAGAACTCATACAGGAATTCAGTAAAGTGGCAAGATATAAAATCAATGCACAGAAATCAGTGGCATTCCTATACACCAACAACAAGATAGAAGAAAGAGAAATTAAGGACTCGATCCCATTTACAATTGCACCCAAAACCATAAGATACCTAGGAATAAGTCTAACTAAAGAGGCAAAGAATCCATACTCAGAAAACTAGAAAATTCTCATGAAAGAAATTGAGGAAGACACAAAGAAATGGAAAAAAGTTCCATACTCATGGATTAGAAGGACAAATACTGTGAAAATTCCTATGCTATCTAGAGCAATCTACACATTCAATGCAATCCCCATCAAAATACCATCCACTTTTTTCAAAGAAATGGAACAAATAATCATAAAATTTGTATGGAACCAGAAAAGACCCCGAATAGCCAGAGGAATGTTGAAAAAGAAAAGCAAAGCTGGTGGCATCACAATTCCGGAATTCCAGCTCTATTACAAAGCTGTCATCATCAAGACAGTATGGTACTGGCACAAAAACAGACACATAGATCAATGGAACGGAATTGAGAGCCCAGAAATGGACCCTCAACTCTATGGTCAACTAATCTTTGACAAAGCAGGAAAGAATGTCCA
>NW_027399278.1:0-8268 GCF_003265705.2 Callorhinus ursinus | reverse complement strand
GGGAGGAAGTTTTGTCCCTTTTTCTGTATTTACCCAGCCCTTCACCTACAGCACCTTGGATTGATCTCCATTCCATCAAACACCTCACTCCACCACTGCCCCCTTCCTTATAAGGGCAACCTCTCCCTTTGGCTTCTTCTTAGCAGAGACACCCAACACACACACACACACACACACACGCACACGCACACACGCACGCACACGCATACACACACGCACACGCACAGAGTCCCCACTCTGTCAGCTCCCTCCAGCTCTCCAACTTTAAACACATTGTGTATACTTCTTTTTCTCACCCCCTCCCTGAACAATCACTCCCAAACCCACTGCAGTCTGACCCTAAAACCCTATCACTCAGATGACACCACCCCCACCAAAATCACCAATTGTATTAGTTTCCTGCGATTAACATGAGTGGCTTAAAACAACAGAAATTTATTCTCCCACAGTCCTAGTGGTCAGAGTCCAAAATTAAGGTGTCAACAGGGCCACGTTCCCTTTGAATGCTCTTCAGGAGAATCCCTCCTTGCCTCTCTGAGCTTCTGGTGGCTCCAAATATTCCCTGACTTGTGGCAACATCACCTTAATCCCTGCCTCTGACAGCACATGGCCTTCTCTGGGTCTCTGTCTGTCCTTTCCCATCTCTTATGCAGATGCTCTAATTGGATTTGGGACCCACCCTAATCCAGTATGCTCTTATCTTGATCTTTACTTTAGTTACATCGCAAAGACCTTACTTGCAAATAAGATCACATTCTGAGGTTCCGGATAGACATGAATTTTGGGGGGCAGGGGACACTATTCAACCCACTACACTGGTAAATTCCAATTGTCAAGCCCTATGGGCATTGCTCAGCAGCTCTGTGCAACATTTGTTTTCGTTATTCAAAACTGAAAGAGCTTTATGTTTCCTACGGATATTTTAGATGCTAGGAGCATATTCAGGGGAAATTTAAATATAGAAAAATTGAAAGAAAGCAAAAACACCCACAAACGTACAACTCAGAGATTGATCGGATTAACATTTTGGATTACATTTTTCTACACACATCTGCAAGCACACTCACAAGTGCACACACATTACTGCAAAATGGCAATGTATGGAAAGTAGACTATACTTTTCTTATTCTGCTTTTTCACCTAACACTGTGGCATGGACAACCCGCCAAGTCAGTAAACACATACCTGTTCATTCAGTAAATAGGTGCTTGGGTTTACCACCTGACAGGCACTTTTTCCAGAGCCTGAGATCCATCAGTGAATAAAACACACAGGGTCTAGACATTTAGTCTAAGGAAACGATGTTGCAAAAGTTTCTGCCCTCAAGGAGCTTACATTCTGACCCAGAACCAAGAGACAATAAAAAGGTCCCATAATAACCAATCCCTTTGACACTGAAAGTGAAAAGTGCTACAGGAAAAGCAAACAGTGGCACAAGGAAGACTGAAGTGAATTCTGGGTGGCAATGACTGCAATTTTAAAAGGGGGGTAAATTTAGTCCTCAGTAAGAAGGTGATCTTGGCGCAAAGAGTTGAAGACCCACAAAATATTGGAAAATCATTTTTAATGGCCACTTAGTATTCCATTGATTATATCTGCAACAGTATGTTTAAACAGTGCTTATGGGCAGACATTGAGATTGTTTCTAATTTTTCACTATTATAAGAGAGGCTGCAATATATCCCCTGCATACAATTGATGGATGTTTGCATTATTGTTTCCTTAGAATAAAAGTCTAGACCCTGAATTGCTGATCCAAAGCAGCTAATCACTCCTAAATTGTGAGGCCTCCTGTTAGCTGCCCTCCAGGAAGACCCTGTCAGTTACACTGCCCATAACATGCACGTTCACAGTTCCACTGCCTCTCCCAACACACACACTCCACATACTATATTTGCCATTCATTTCTAATTGCGCCAACTTTAGAGTAAAAAAATATTATATTTGCATTGCTTTTACTTGGTTGAACAGTCTTTCCATATGCTTTTTAGCTCTGTGCATTTCTTCTCTTATAAACTCCTTATTCATTTCCTATGATCTTCCCCCCCCCCCGTGGAGGTATTTATTGCTTTTGTAAATTGGGAATAAATATGTTATGTGTTGCAAATATTTTTCCTGGTTTGTCTTCTTACTTTTTTAACAAACATTTAAAATTTTTGTACTGACAAAAATACCAGTCTTTGAAAATAGTTTCTGGATTCCTATCATGGTTAGAAAGGCTTTCTCAACTCTTACAATTACAAAAATACATCTTCTACGCCTTCTGTAGGGTTTCTTTTTTTTCTTGGCATTTAAATCCTTAATCCACTTGGAGTTTATTCTGATATAAGCAATAAGGAAGGGACTCACCACTTTTCAACCAAGTGGGCTTACGGTTGTCCCCACAGCGCGTGCCGAATAATGCCCCCTTTTTCTGAGCCCGGGGCTGGAGTCCCACTCGGCTTCCTGCCCTGCTCTCTCCTCCTGCCCCTCACACCTCTTATCCCTTCCTCTGCCCCTCCTCCCGCTGCTCCTCTACTTCTGACTTCTTAATGTAATTAGTTTCCAGGATCCTCTCTTCTATATTCTCTTCTCACTTTGCACAGCGCCCCCCAGGAGCTTCTATCCATACCCACAATTGCAGCTACCCCTTGTGCGCACCGATAAATTTCCAAACCTGGAGCCCAGGGTGGGGGGAGGACGAAAAGATGGGAAGGGGGTATTGGAGACATCCTTCGAAGGCTTTCTGTGGTGAAGGAGCTTCAATCTGGCTCCTTTTCCAGGGTGAATTTCTAGAAAACCATACTTCAGCAGACCCACTGAATTAAATCAACATCTAACAATGCAAATAACTGAACGCAGCAAAATCAAAGACCAGGCAAAAGTTTTTAAATTTTTTTAAGCTTTTTCAAGCTTCAGCCCCACACACTCAATTTCCCACCCACCTCTCAACCGAACCAGCCCAAACTGGCATCACACTCTAACTTCATGCCTCCAGGACCGTCCTGCCGTTCCCCAGATGATTTCCGGCCCACACCCCTCCAACTGCTGCTAATCTCCAAATGATGTTAATTCTGCTTCTAATTCAACCCTAAATCCACTGCCACCTCTTCATCCTCATGACTGCTCCCTTAATCCAGCACCTTGCTGTTTCTCCACCTTGCTGGCACCCTGTATCCGGAATTCAGCAAATCCAGCCTGTGGCCTCTTTTTGTACTGCTCATGAGTTAGGATTAGTGTTACATTTTTTAAGGGTTATAAGAAGTTCTTTAAAAAACAAAGAAGAATATGCAACCGACACTTATGTTGCCTACAAAGACTAAACTATTTACTACTGGCCCTTTACAGAAAGTTTGCCAACGCTTCTCTCTAATCTGTACTCCACATGACCACCCTCCAAGAGGGGTCTTTCTAAAATACATAAAATATCAATCGTATCACTCCCCATTTTAAGACCAGTCTCCATAGCCTGGTATAGAAGACTTCGGGGTCCAGCCTGGCTCTCATCCACTGCTCTCCTAGCTCCCTCCATTTCCCCCACACATGCTTTATTCCAGGATCTCTGTCATTCCCAAAGAAGGCTGCTTCATCCCTTCAAGCCTTTCACACATGCTGTTCCTGCTTTTCAAGTGCCCCACCATCCCAGCTTTTGTCTGTCAGGAAGCGAACACACACTCGCCAATTCCTTGAGCAAACCCATCCTCCTCTCCACCCAAGATAGATTTAGGTTTGAGCTTGCTGATACCTTCCCAGTACCCCTTTCCCTTGTCTCTGTTTTCACATCATCTTTTAATTTGTTGCTTACTTCTGACCAGAGAAATTCCTTCCCAGTGAGGTCTTTTTAGAGCTCAGTAGTAGACCTCACATGGCACGATGCCCTGCATTTTAAATGGCCTCCTCTAATCAAGAGCGCTGAAGCAAATTTACCACATTCTTTTGATTCAAGGGAGAAAAAAAGAAAGTAAAGTAAAATAAAAGTGAGCCAGATCTGATAGACCATCTAGGGACTCTAAATAACCATGAACTATTTGAGTAGGTAATTTTTTTAAGTTTCGGTAAAACATATGTAACATAAAATTTACCATTTTAAACGCTTTTAAGTGTACAATTCAATAGCTTTTAAGTACACTCACAATGTTGTGCAACTGGGACCACTAACCATTTCCAGAATTTTTTTATCATCACAAACAAATGACTCCCCATTCTCTCCCCCCAAACCCTGGTAACCTCATTCTACTTTCTCTCTCCATGCATTTGTCTCTCCTAGGTACCTCATATAAGTGGAATCATACAGTATTTGTTCTTTCATATCTGACTTATTTCACCTAACATAATGTTTTCATTTCAAACCCCAACAGTGGGGGTTTAGTTACATTTTTCTCAAATTCCTTAAATCACACAACTAGAAGTGTCTCAATGTTTTGTTTGAAAATTCCTTTTCTTTTTGATTATAGAAGTGATATAAACTCATTCTAGAAAATTTGGAAAAAACAGAATATTTAAAAGAAAATTTTAAAGCACCCATAAGCCACCCGCTCAGAGTTACCCTGTTAACATCTGTGTGCTTGTCCTTCCAACTTTTGATTTTTGCACATGCGTTTGAGATCTCTCCTGCTCTCCTACTGGTTTTCTGAAAGGCATTAAAAGTTCTTAAAGTGCTTTTCGAACGTTTCCCCTAGTCAGTGGAAGCATCACCCAGAGAATTCATATATAATTTGAAATGTAACAAATTCCCATCAGGAGAACATTTATACTGGCCAGAGCACCCCAGCAACCTTCCCCGGAGGAGCGCTGCCCCTAAAACTCGACAACAGGATCCCAGTGACTCAAGGATCAGACCCCTCCCAGCTTGTGCCTCTGTCACTTGTTATGATTTCTTTTACGTTAAATTTCAACACTAGGCTGTTTTACACCTTAGCTTGTTTCATGTCAATTGATCACCTTTCTAAAAGAGAGAGGAAAAAAAGAAAGAGAGGGATGAGAAACAGCTGGCTTTGTCACATTTACTTTAAGACCCACATTTACTTTAAGCCAAAATCCCGTAAAGCAACTCATGAAGGAAATCATAGGGATGCTCGGCGTTGCTCCTCCCGTCCCCTTGCCCCTTGTCCAGCACTCCAAAGTCGGCAGGGAGTTCCTCCGCATTCCCTCTGGTCAAGCCACCCCCACGACCAAGCACAAGGAGCAGCACGTGTGGAGGGTGGGTCTGACCATGTGACCGCTGCGCATGCGTGGCCTGGGAAGGGGGCGGGGCGGGCGGGTGGCCAGCGGCCAGTTTCTGAGTCGCCGAGGGGGCGAGAAGTCGGTAGTGTCAAAGGCTGCGCAGGATCCCAGGGAGACATGTCCACTTTCCCGAGTGCAGCTGCTCAGCAGCTCAGAATGCTCTTGCAAATGCAATTCAGATCCGCTCTCAAATCCACACACCCGGGATTCCAGGCACGAAAGGAACGTTAAGAACCATCGTTAAAGTCCCCTTCTATATTTCCCTTACGTGCATTTGCATTCCTGCTGAGGGGTGCTGAGCCTCGCTCACTACTCAGACCTGGGAGGCCCCCTCTCCCTCATGCAAGGCTCCCCGCGATTGCTCCAGACTGCAGCCTGGAGGCTCGGGCCTCCTTCTGCGCACTCCACAGCTGCGTCCTCATTGGGCCTCACCCTTCCTGCCCCTTGGGACTCCTCCTCCGGTGTCTTCTACTCCCCACGTCCTTTCACATGTCACTGGCTTTGTGGTTTCTCTCGATCTTGTGCCTGCCCCTACCCTGGGCCCCTGTTAAGCAAGAGGCCCAGCCTTACCTCCCACTGCCCAGAGGCAACCTTCTCCTTTCTCCTTTCCATCTCTGGCTGGACCTAAGAATTAAACCAACATGGAATCATGGGAGAAAAGCACACACCTGTACATGGGAGCCTAACTGAAGAGTACAGGCAGAACAGGTGACGAGAGCAGGAAGCTGTCACACCATTCAAAGAGACAATGTGTGAAGAATTGGCAAGACAAGGGAGTTTGGGCCATGGGTAAGAAAAAGTGAAGAAGTGACGGGGACGATGTGGGTTGGTTTAACAAGGTTTATCCACATAGCCTTCTCAGCCCCAAATTCCCTGTCTCTGGTGGTGAGAGTGTCTTCCATCCTCTTGGTACAGGAAGGGCACCTTTCACATGGGAGATTTATCTCCAGCTTTCCGGAGAACAGAGGGGCTTGGGGGCCTTCTTGCACTAGCTCTTTTGTAAGTACCTTTACTTCAAAATAATCAATATGCCAAAGTGGCATGATTGGGGGTGACATATTCTGACACCCCTCCCCATCTTCCCATGGATGCACCTTGCCGGCAGCCACTGCCTCTTCTACAGGGATACCTTTAAAGGCCACCTACCCACCTCACTCCCCAGGAGGTTTGGCTTTCTTTGTTTGGTTTCATTTTTACCTGTTTTAAAAAGGCACTTAAGTAACATATGCATTTACATTTTCCCCAACACCAAACCCCAAGCATTCGATTAACCACATGCTAGTTCATTGTAGACACCATCCTCAAACAGTCCGTCTTCTCTCCCTGCTCTTTCCCAAGCTGGTCCCTCCGATGACACTTCCTTCTCCGTTTCAGTATGGCTGCCCGAAAAATGAGAGATAAGGCTGTGTTTGATAATAGACACAAAATACATAATGACTAAAACATGATCTTTTTCTTTCTTGTTTCTATTCAGATGGCAGCTCTTTGCCACTGACTCGGGACCCAGGCCTCTCCACCACCTTCTGACTCCACCATCTTCCATAGAAGGGGCAGGGGTGTAGAAGGGGGCACATCCTCTATTTAAGGCCTTGGCCCAGCAAGACACACCAGCTCCAGACAGGCCAGGACTCTGCCCTGGCCACCCCTCAATGCAAAGGAAACTTTGAAATGTGGCCCAGTCCTGAGCTAGAAAAAGAGGAAAAACAACAACAACAAAAAAAAAGAATTTGGAGGATCAATTGGCAGGTTCCCAGGACTACCCAGAGCACTTGTCTCTACTCACTCATTAACTGTTCAGACAGGACGCTCCAGGTCAGGATAAATGCCTGGATTTGAAAGTTATGGCCCAGCCAGAAAAAGCAGGAAAACAGCTTCAAATTGAGGGTGGGGGGAGGGGGGCAGGAGGAGGGTTGTATGTTTCCTCTTTGACATTTTAAAGTATGAAATATCACTGAAGGCTGTTAAAAGTCGGCTAATCTGACAAGCCCTCTTCTTTGGGTTGGAAAGACTGAAGGACTTGGGGACACAGGGCTCAGGTGGCTCTGTACAGCAGGAGAGCTTACCACCCGAGTCAAGGCAAAACCATTCACCAGGTCCACCTGGGCCCTTGTGTCTTGCAAACAAAGTCTCCCCACTGTGGTGGGTTTGAGCCCCGAGTTCATCCCACATGAAGTCAGATTTATAGACTCCCAACCAGGGCAAAATTAGTAGCATGAGCTCAGGCAGGACCACTCCGAGCCACACACATCCATCCCCGCCTTGTAGGGGTGCTGGCTTCTGCTTCCATCCAGATGCCCCACCCACCTCCTTCCCATCCTGACCTCAGCTGCTTCCCTTTGACTCCTGTCCTGGTCTCTTTGTTGGAAGAAGAAAAAGAACAAGCAGAGTTTCTCTTTTACAAATGAAGGCTATTGAGGGCAGTGATCTCAAAGTGAAGGTTGTCAAACCCAACAGCAGGTTCTGCAGAACAAGTGTTGTCTCTTCCTTGTGCTGAAATATAACAATAGATCTATGGGATTGATTTTTAAGGAAACTAACCAACCATGAACAAGGTTAATCTGTAAGTGAAGTTGGTACCACTCAGGTCCTCTTTGCAACTATCTTCTTATTTGGGTAAATGTTTTCTCAACAGACTGTGTTTCTCCTTTAACCCAGGAGTACACGTAGTTACCACAGAGAAAATGCATGGTACAGCCAAAGACTCAGAACGAAAGCCTAGGGAAAGAAACGGCTTATAAAACTTTTAGGAAGCTTTAAAATTATTGACTGAACAAGTACTTTCATACAGTGTCTAATGTGTTTACTAGAAGTATCATTTCCAAATTTCCCTTTGCACTCAGATTCTAGAAGAATTTTCCTAATGCACTGTTAGCTAACAACTGTACCAATGCATGAGTCATGAAGGCCGTCAGAAAGGAAATAACCACGAGCGAAAACTGCAGATATTCCATGTTGAGGCAGAAACCAAATAAAACGTGTAACACATAGAAAGAGAGAGAACATTTCCCCCCACACCTTTTTTTTTAACCTTGGCATTAAATCAACCATTAGTGTGTGGAGCAGGCC